>NC_080418.1:7443578-7743578 GCF_029873635.1 Malania oleifera
CTTAGATGGATTAATGGTATACCATTGAAAGATAAATTAAAATATGAACATATTCGTAGTAAGTTAGGCATTGCTCCTGTAGTAGATAAGATAAGGGAGGGGTAACTCAAATGGTTTGGGCACTTGTAACGTACGCCACAAAAGATACCAAGATCCTCAATCCTCCCTCCCCCTCTCTCTCTCTCTCTCTCTCATGGGATTTGCTGTCTTTGAGAATTACTCTCACCTCACGAGTCTCAACAATATCCTACTAGTCTCAAGTCTCCCAAGTCTCAATAGTCACTCTCTCTCATCTTTGACCTGATGTCAAATGAGCTGCTCCTGGTCTAATTAATGAGCCGCTGTTCCTGCCATTTATTTGAGTTTGCGAGCTAAAAATGGCCTAAATGTGATTTAAAAACCACGTTTTACTTTCAGCTTTATTATTTTAAATTTTTTATGATTTTTTTTACTATATATATATATATAGAATTATTTTTTTATTTGCTAATTAAAAAAATACAGTCCCAAGACGCTTACGTCTCAAAGCCTTGAGGATTATGCCTCACCTCGGCTTTGCCTTTTAAATAGTGTTCCATATGAATCCAAAGATCACAACCTGAAATTTTGAGGTGCTAAATGCCCAAGATAAAAGAGCAAATCTTAAAACAGCATTACAAATCTGGAAGACTGATATAATATGTTTGCAAGAACCAAAATTAGGGCGAGTAGATCAGTTCCTGATTAAATCACTGCAGAATGACCATCAGTTAGACTGAGCAGCATTGGATGCACCAGGACCTCAGGAGGAATTTTAGTAATTTGGAAAAACTTAGACCAAACAGTCAATGAAGGTGTTTACTCCATCGTTCGCTTACTCAAAAGCAACATAAATAAATGAACATGGGCCATCATGGTGGTATATGATCCACATGAAGACATAAAAAAAGAGACAATGTGGGACGAATTGACAGCAGCGGCTAATAACTGAAAAGCACTCTGGTGCATTTGTGGAGATTTTAACACAATCAGATTTCCTCCAGAGAGGAAGAGGCCTCACATATGACAACAGCCATGGAAAAAATTTCAGAGTTTGTTCTATATCACTTCAAAGAGCACGCACCAATCCTAATGAATTTCAGGGTTACGTTGGAGAAAGACCCCTTTCAAATTTGAAAACAAGTGGTTCAAGGTGGAGGAGGATCTTTAAAAAAAGGTGGGAGGGAATGAGTTTTCATCGACTCCCTTCACACAATGGCGAACAAGGTTAAACTCCTTAAATTCAGAATCCAAGATTGGTCCAAGGAAATAGTTCGGCTGGCTGCAAAACAGAAAAAATAACCACATCACCTTAAATCAAAGAATTGGACGTTGAGGAAAGACAACCTGCTAGAAGCCGAGAGAGTAAGACACTCACAGAAAATGGCCTCTGCTAGAAGGAGATTAAACCTCATCACCAAGATATAGCCTCATGGTGATACTTAATAAGAATATGATACATCAGAAGAATCATCTCTAAATTCCATAACAATTATGCTCTGAGATCCAGCACAATAGGCCCAAGGTGGATCATCTCCAATAGAAATCAGTACTCTCAGATGACAGATTGTAACTTGAAAAATCTGTTGAGCTAGAGGAGATTATTAAAGCTGTCACAGACAAATG
Source organism: Malania oleifera (assembly GCF_029873635.1). Lineage (NCBI taxonomy): Eukaryota > Viridiplantae > Streptophyta > Magnoliopsida > Santalales > Ximeniaceae > Malania > Malania oleifera. Next base: position 7,445,223 of record NC_080418.1, read on the forward strand.
GGGCCAAGGCCCCCGGGGCAGATGGATTTACCATCAAATTATTTATATTTTCAATGCTGTTGGAATCTAGTTAAATCTGAATTGTTGTAAGTTTTCTCTGAATATCATCAAAAGGGCAGCATGCACAAAGCTTAAGCTCAAGTTTCTTCGCTTCAAGTACTTCAGATTTTTAGGTTGATCAGCTTGGTGTATAAAATTCTTTCAAAGATCTTGTCCAAGAGACTGAAAAAAAAGCCATATTCTCAGTGATGTCAAGGAGCCAACATGCTTTTATTTGAGGATCAAAACTTTACACATCGCTTATCGGTAGTGAGTGTGGTTGCCAAGGAAGGAAAGAAAAGAGACCTTGTGCAAACTTGAATTAGAAAAGCCCTCAATCATGCTAATTGGGAGTATGTGCTGCACAGCCTGCACATTATGAGAAAGTTGGGTTTTGGCTAAAATGGATTAATTTGGTTTTCATTGGGAATTTCCTCACTTTATCTTAGTAATAGTTAACGGGGATCCCTATTTATGCTTCATTTCTGGATAACCTTGGAAGTACTTAGCCTTATGTTACCCAATGCAATGGGGTTTAATCTCGTCTAAGGTTGTGAAGTTGGAGGACAAGAAGAGCATAGAATCTCTCACTTAATCTTTGCTAATGACGTATTGACACTTTGTGGGGGCTCCAAATATTAACTGAAATGGCTCCATGGAATATTATTGTGCTTTGCGGCAGCCTTTGGAGTTTGAACTAAAGATCAATCTCTCAGAAGTTTCTTGTACCCCATTGGTGCAGCTTCTTTGGCAACAATTTTTAGCTGCAAGTTATGATCATCCCCAATACAAAACCTTGGCTTACCACTTGGTAGAATCAAAACCAAGTCTGATTGGTATCCTAAAGTTGAGAGATTTTTTGAGGAAAAAAAAATGGCTATGTGGAAATCACTTTACTTCTCTAAAGGTGGGAAGTTAACCTTGACCACAAATGCATTTTCAAGTCTACCATTACACTATATGTCTTTGTTCCTTTCACGTATATCAGTAAAAAGAGAAGGTTGAGAAAATTCAAAGACAATTTGTTTGGTAGGTTTATCACTTGGTGCAATGGGAATCAACAGTACTGAAAAAACCCATGGTGGCCTGGGCCTCAAATCTTTCCAAATCATGAACAAAGCCTTACTTGCTAAGTGGTTTTGGATTCGCTAATGAAGAGGGCAGTTTATGGAGATAGTTAATACGTTGTGAATATGGATACAGGCAGTTTTTCAAACGTGCAAAAGAATATGAAACATTTCTGATTGAAGGTGCAGGAACTTGTGTTTGGAGCCCAATTTTCTATGGCAACCCCTGGGAGACCCACTAGTCTTCAATTGAACTATTCTATGGGAATGTGTACTCCATTCTTTTTGAAAGAGATATGAGGGACAAAATCGGGTGGTGCCTTGGTTCAAACAGAGGAAAGAGTTAATTATCTGCGACTACACTATCCACGTGCATACAGTTTGGATCTTCTTCATCTCTTTGTTGCAGACAAACTGGATCTTATTCTTGCCTCCTTTAGTCCCTCCCCTCAGTTGTATCTCTACTGCTGATCATGTAGGGGGCTGAAGGGTCCTGAAACAATTTGGAACGTGCAACTCATCATCATCTTATGGGAAAGGTTGAAAGAAAGAAATATGAGCACCTTCTGCAATGTCTACAGAGACTCTGAAACATCTATTCAGGAATCAGGTGGCTTAGATACACAAAAGAATTTTGTGCAATTTACAAGAATCTTCTTCTATCTCTTAATTGATTTTAGTTGTAAATTCTCCGTATCTATCTGTTTCCTCAGCTATCACTCTTCGCTGTTCTTCATTTTCATCCTTCTGTTAGCTGCTCCTGCTGGACCTCTATTGCTCTACATTCTTCTCCTCCTAATAAAAGCTCCCTTACTTCTCCAAGAAAAAAATAATAATAAAAAACAAACAAACAAAACCAGACTTTCATTAAGTTAAGAATCAAGCAGGAAATAGCAAGAAAAAAAATAAAATCAGTTATAATGCTCTGGGCGCAAATTTCCAATCATCATCAAGTGTTTGCAAATCATCATACAAAACCAGATAATGATCATAAAATCTGGAAACTTTTACTAAATTAACAAAAATTATGCAGGAAATAACAAGAAAAATACAAAATCAGCTAATGATAATAAAAATATAGAAACTGTTCTTAGAATTAACGACAATTATGCAAGGGGGAAAAAAATAAAAATATAAAATCAGCTATACCAAGCTCGGCTCTGACCAATAAAGTCAAGACAGTCTCCCGATCTAACCGTTATCTATCCCGATCCTCACTCTCACCGAAACGAACTGCTGAGTAATTCACTACGGATAGACACAAATGGGAATCTCGTTATCATAAATAGAGAAATAGCCACGTAACGAAAGACAACAGTAGAAAAAAGGAGAAATACCCAAAAACAGAAAGATCATCAGATGATCAAAAGGTCATGCAAAAGACGTGGAATTAGGGTATTTTTTCATAGAGCACGCAAAGGAAAGGCAAAGCCAAAGGCGTAAGACGTGGATCTGACGAAGAATAAATTGAACGAAATCGAAGGAAGTGCGATAGCCAAAAACCTAAAAAGTTCATGTTCAATGGCGTCGAGTGGGCTCTGAAACCAATGCTAAGACAGATCGAGGAATCAAATAGAAGCGAGATTTGAGTGATACAATTAGACCCGCCCAAGCAGCTGAGTACTGTGAATTTTTTGGATTGAACTGATCTCGAGGTTTCCGAAGTCAAATTCTTCGCCGAATCCATCCTCCCTTGCAAAACAAGAGAGAAGAGAGAAAGATTAAATTAATTAGGGTTTTTGTGATTACAAAGGAAGAAGAAACGTGAAGAATGGCGTAATTGGGCAAAGCAGCAGGAGCAGGGTCGTGGATTCGACGTCGCTGAAACTTGAAACCAACTAACTGATCTTTTTGGCGGGGAGAATATGGCAGGCCAAAATCATGGGCCTGAAGCCCTAAAAGGGCCCATGGGGGTGGAGTGAGGCTTTGAGCAATTGAAAACTAATCATGCAACAAATTCAAACCCTAGCCCATAAAAAGAGACATTGGGCCCAAAAAAATTAACAAAAACGAACTAACAAGGATCTTCTTGTATTTTTGTGCCCGCATAAATTATTCAATATTTTTAGTATTTGCTCTTCTTTCTTATTTCCATAACAAGTCTTGTGTGAAAAGTCATAATTTTTTGTTAAAAAAAAGGGAATACACAGTCAAATATTGAATAATTACTTTTGTGTTTTAAAAGGTATTTGTAATAGGGCTCTCGTTTTTATAATCAAAAGAAAATATAATACTGTTTTTTTTTTGCAAATAAATATATGATACTCCTATTTTTCGTTCTAGCCCTTAATATAAACTAGAGTCCTTGCACATAGGGACAAAGCTACCATAGGCAGGTCTGAATAATTTGTTTGACATTGTTTTTCTACCAAATTGAATCAAATTGTGCCTAATCGAAAGCTCGATTAATGGAATTGTAGTTCAGCTAATCGATCGATCATTGTACAATAGAAAGAAACGCCCAGAGGCATTTTGGCCTGCTCAGTGTTGCGGTATTCTTTGTGTTTTATTTGATTAATTAAAAAAAAAAAAAAGCTAGAGCAAACTAAATGTCTAGTTGAATGCATGCTTGTTTTTATCCTTGGATCAAATAACAAGTCAAAATATTTTTAGAATAACGAAAATGTAAAAAGTATTATAAGAAAAAATTTATTATTATATTTTAGTGCTCCAAAAATAATCCATTATGTATGAACATGTAAAAATGTTTTTTGGGTGATTTTTAATTTTTTTTATAAACTGCATATGTTGAAATATGTCCCACATGAAAAGGGCAACATGGACATTTTTGGAATTAATGAATTAAAGAGGTTATTGGCTTTTAAAATTCAGTGAGAATTAAGGGGTTTCATATTGAATGTAGAAAATTTGTCCTCTCTCAACCTATCTCTTCTTTTCATCATTTTTTTCCCATATGATCTTGTGAAACATAGAAAGGGGGTTAAGCGAGAGAAACGATTTCTACAAGTCTTCTTCAAGATTGATTTATGTTATGACTGATTTCGGTATGTTTGTTTATGGATTTTTTATTTTCTACATAAAGGTGATACATGTGATGATCATGATAGTTAAAAATTCCTATTTCAACCAATAAAATTAGAAAAAAAAAATTTCTTACATGTGGTATCAGAGCATGGTTGAAACTATCATGAGTTTTATTTTAATATAGAGATTGATTTCGTTAACATCTTTCGATCTTGATATTGTTTTACGTGTAAGTTTTTTTCTTTGCGTTTATGATATTCGTTCGTTTGATTTCGAAAAATTCCTATGATGTTTGTCGGATTTATTGAAATCTTGATAAAAACATGTAGTAGTGGCTAGATTTATTGGGATTTTACGTTAATATAATATCATGATTCTGAAACCGTTGAAGGTTTTTAGAATTTGAACCTCTCTACTCGAACAAAACCGTCAAAATGTATATATGTTTTATGATAGTAAATTAGTAATGGTGGCTATATATGCTATGAACTCACTTGTATTGAGTTAATAATTGTATTTATGCATGCATGGGCTCAAATGTTATGGGCCGGATTTTACATATAAATTGAGCTTCTATCTTTTATGATAAAATTCTCATTCTGGGATATTATTTATCTGCTTTGAACATAAACAAATTTTTGCTTGGTTATTTATTAATCAATGTTTATATTATGGTTCGCATGTTATTACCAAAGTGATCTTGTTGGGAAAAGTCATAAATATTGAATTGAATAATGACTTTGCAAAAATAAAATAAAATATTATGGATTGATTATTTGATTTTTATGGTTTGACCCAAAGGTGCACCAACTTTCAAGTAATCATTACATTAATTAGGATAATTGATAAAATGATAGTGAGTTTGTAATGGATGCCCAAGGGTGACAAACCAATCAAACTTTAAAGGGTTATCAAATATGTCTAGGTGGGTGAAAATCACCATTAAATTTGAATATTAGTATATTGAATTAGTTAATCCAAAGATTGAATGCAGTTTTACTAATGGAAGTGATTTTTCTTAAAACATTAATGTTGTGATGATTTCATTCGCTAACTTCTTATGTTCCGATCTTTAATGGAACTAATCTCTCTGATTGGAAGATGTTGGCGTGAGCTGTCATTGTAAACAACCAAGAGAGATTTGAGGCGTTTGAAATTTGTAACATCAAATAAAAAAAAATAAAAAAAAAAAAAAAAGATGAAGAAGGAGTAGAATACAAAAGACAGATTTTTTACATGGTATCAGAGCCAAACGAGTTCTGGCTTCCTATATTGCATCCTAACCATACCTCTATTCATGGCGGACTCTGATGATCTGAACTCTTCTGGCAACACGTCCAATCTCTTTGATTCTATCCTTGAATTGACTACAAGGATGACCGAGGTTTTGAACAACACTCGGACCCCGACCATCACCACTGAAACAACCGCTGCTCCGATCGGCATTAAGTTGGATGGTTCCAACTATGCACTGTGGTCCCAGGTTGTTGAGATGTATATCTCTGGCAAGGATAAACTGGGGTACATTAATGGCGACTTTCCCCAGCCACTATCCACTAATCCCTCCTTTCGCAAGTGGCGCATCGATAACACCATTGTTAAAGGTTGGTTAATTTCTTCCATGAATTCGTCCTTGATTGGCAATTTTATTCGGTTTCCTACGGCAAAGGCAGTTTGGGATTCCATTGCCACTACCTTCTTTAATGGTAGTGATACATCACAAGTGTATGATCTTCGACGCCGTGTGACACGGCTAAAGCAAGCCGCTAGCTCGCTGGAAAATTATTATACTGAGTTGCAGGGTTTATGGCGTGAAATTGATTTCCGCTGGCCAAATCCTATGGAATGCTCTGTTAATATTTAGCATTATAATCAGATCATTCAAGAAGACCGTGTTTATGTGTTTTTGGATGGTCTTGACAATCGGCTAGACAAAATACGAGCTGATGTTTTGCAGATGAAACCATTTCCTACTGTCGAACAAGCGTTTGCGCGTGTTAGACAGGAGGCTATTTGACAACAGGTTATGACTACCCATGACCCCGATGGGCTCCAGGGGGCTGTCTTGGCCTCAAAATCACTTACATTAAGCACCTATGCCCTTGGTAAATCTTCCAAGCCCCGAAACTCCACTGATTCGAAAAAATGTTCTCATTGTGGAAACCAGAAGTACACATGTGAAACCTGTTTCAAATTGCATGGGTACCCTGATTGGTGGCATGACCTTCAAGCCCGTAAATGTCTTGCTAGAACCGGAACGAATGGAAATTCAGGCACAGCTGCTGTTGCTGCTGCAGAGCCTCATCTCTCCCTTATACAACCAGCTGCAACGTCCACGAATGCTCCTCCTAATTTGGACTCAGTTTTCCCTGATCTTGCTCTTCTTACCTCCCATCGAGATGCAGACTGTAGTGCATGGCTTCTTGACTCGGGGGCCACTGACCATATGACTTTTGCTGCCTCGAACTTCTCTTATACCTCTCTTCCGCTACGCACCAGCATAGCCAATGCAAATGGTGTTATCTCATCAGTCACTGGCGCTAGTTCTGTGACTTTATCTCCATCCCTGCATTTATCTAATACTTTACTTGTTCCGTCTTTACCCATAAATTGTTGTCTATAAGTCAGCTTACTGCAGACCTTGCGTGTGTTGTGCTTATTTATCCCAATTTCTGTCTTATTCAGGATATTCTCACCAAGGAGATAATTGGGCGTGGTACTAAGAGGGAGGGATTATATTATGTGGAAGACATTAGTATCGGCCAGGCCAATCACATGAACCATCCGCATGTCGATAAAGAGACACTACTTTGGTTGTGGCATCGACGCTTGGGACACCCATCTTTTCCTTATTTGAAGCATGTTTTTCCTAATTTGTTTAAGCATTTACAGACTCCTGATTTGAAATGTGACACTTGTATTTTGGCTAAGAGCCATCGCACTACTTATCATTTAAGCATGAATAAAAGTGACACTCCATTTACGTTAATTCACTCTGATGTATGGGGGCCCTCACCTGTTACTAATTTGTCTGGCTTTCGTTGGTTTGTGATTTTTGTGGATGATTGTACTCGTATGACATGGCTTTACTTGATGAAACACAAAGATGAGATTCTTAGTGTGTTTGAAACATTCCATGCTATGGTTGGTACTCAGTACGGTGCCACCATGAAGGTTCTCCGCTCTGATAATAGTGGTGAATATGTCAATAAGCACCTTAAAGCGTACTTTACTCAACATGGTTTAATTCATGAAACTTCATGCTCACAAACACCTTAACAGAACGGTGTTGCCGAGAGGAATAATAGACATGTTCTTGAGACTGTCCGTGCTTTGCTTCTCGGTGCTTATATGCCCAAACGTTTTTGGACCGATGCCGTCTTAACTGCTGTCCATCTTCTTAACTGAATGCCTTCCAAGGTTTTATCCTTTAAGACACCACTCCAATGTCTTTCTACTTATGTGTCACTACCTACTGCACTAATGCTTCCTCCTTGCAGCTTCGGGTGTGTTGTCTATGTGTATCTCCACAAGAACCAATGCACTAAACTTTATCCATGTGCATGTCGATGTTTGTTTTTGGGCTATGGCGTCCATCAGAAAGGGTACCGGTGCTATGATCCTACCACCCGAAGACTCTATGTGACTATGGATGTCCAATTCTTGGAGACTGATATGTTCTTTTCCTCTTCGGCACCAACTTCCCCTCTTTAAGGGGAGATACATAATGAAGAGTTGAATTGGTTCCAACATGAGGCGCCAAATGAATTTGATTGGTTGGCGCCAAATGAGGGGCCACATGAACATGAGGGGCAGGCTGGGTTGAATGATAACTTAGGCATTGTGAACTGTGAAGCTGAGATATATCCTTTTGCAGAGCATGCAACATCTAAGACTGAACCTATATCCCCTCCCTCTGAAGTGCCAGCCGAATCATCTCCTGAGAATACTCCTGAGGTGCGTAATGTTATTACACCCTTACATACCAATGATATAGATGCTTCTGTGGGTTATGTCTTACCTTACAGGCACAATCGTGGCAAGCCACCTAATAGATACTCTCCAAATATTGAGGAACGAAGGTCGAGGTATCCTATTGCTAACTATGTATCCACCAAGGAACTCTCTGAACCGATTAAGAAATTTGCACAAGAACTCTCCATATGTTAAATTCCTACCAGTGTTCATGAGGCATTGGCAGATCCAAGATGGACCTGAGCTATTGAGGATGAAATGGAGGCACTACTAAAAAATGATACATGTACTCTTGTTCCATTACTTAAAGGAAAACAAACTATGGGGTGCAAATGGGCGTTCTCCATTAAACACAAAGCAGATGGATCTATTGAACGGTACAAAGCACGATTGGTAGCGAAGGGATATACGCAGACATATGGTGTCGATTATCAGGAGACTTTCTCACCTGTAGCCAAGCTAAACACAGTTAGGGTATTATTGTCTCTTGCTGCAAATCTTGATTGGCCTTTGCATCAATTTGATGTAAAGAATGCTTTTCTCAACGGTGATCTCCAAGAAGAGGTTTATATGGATGTTCCTCCTGGTTATACAACATCTTCAAAGAATGGAGTGGTGTGCAAATTGTAGCGAGCGTTGTACGGACTAAAGCAATCACCACGAGCATGGTTTGGAAGGTTTAGCTTGGCAATGAAGAAATATGGCTTCCAACAAAGTAACTCTGACCATACTTTGTTCTTAAAGCATCAGTTAGGCAAGGTAACTGCATTGATAGTTTATGTAGATGACATTATTATTACAGGAGATGATGAAGATGAAATCTCTCTACTTCAAAAGCAATTAGCAATTGAATTTGAGATGCAAAATCTAGGAGGACTCAAGTATTTCTTGGGAATTGAAGTTGCCAGGTCTAAGAAAGGCATATTTCTCTCCCAACGGAAATACATATTAGATTTGCTAACCGAAGTAGGGATGTTGGAGTGTAGGCCTGCAGACACCCCCATAGTTCAGAATCACAAGCTTGGAGAATACCCAGACCAAGTACCAACAGATAAGGGAAGATACCAAAGGTTAGTTGGTAAACTCATTTATCTCTCCTATACTCGCCCAGATATTGCCTATGTTGTAAGTGTCGTAAGTCAATTTATGCATAATCCAAGTAAGAGTCATATGGAAGCAGTGATTCGAATACTTCGAATACTTCGATACTTGAAGTCATCCCCGGGCAAAGGACTTATGTTCTCAAAACATAACAGTTAGCCGATGGTTTATGGGTATACGGATACGGATTGGGCAGGTAATATCACTGATAGAAAGTCTACATCATGATATTTTACATTTGTTGGAGGAAATCTTGTAACTTGGAGAAGTAAGAAACAAAGAGTGGTAGCCTTGTCAAGTGCTGAAGCTGAGTTTAGGGGAATGGCTAAAGGTCTTTGTGAACTCCTTTGGCTAAGAAAGCTACCCACTTAAATCGGGTTTGCCCTCACTTCCGAGATGGATCTCTTGTGTGACAATAAAGCTGCAATTGTCATTTCTTACAATCCTATTCAACATGATCGTACTAAACATGTGGAGGTAGATCGACACTTCATCAAAGAGAATCTTGAAGCAAAAACAATTAGGTTTTCGTTTGTGAAATCCAAAGATCAAGTGGCAGACATCCTTACAAAAGTTGTATCTAGCAAGGACTTCTACAACTCACTTGACAAGTTGGGCATGCGAGACCTCTATGCATCAACTTGAGGGGGAGTGTTGGCGTGAGCTGTCATTGTAAACAACCAAGAGAGATTTGAGGCATTTGAAATTTGTAACATCCCATAAATCAGGGTGAGAGATTTAAGGCATTTGAAATTTGTAACATCCCATAAAAAAAATAAAAATAAAAATAAAAGGATGAAGAAGGAGTAGAATACAAAAGACAGATTTTTTACAGAAGAAACATATTTAGTTTCACCTTGGTGTTTTGGATCTTGACTTAACACTGCGAATTGACAAACCAGCTACTATTATTGAAACAAGCAGTTCGAAGCAACAAACTTTGTCTAAGTCATGGGAAAGATCAAATAGATTAAGCATCATGTTTATGCGAATGTGTATTGTGAACAATATTAAGTCAACGCTTCCTCAAATTGAAAATGCAAAGGAATATTTCAAAGCTGTGGAAGATCGGTTTTGTTCAGCGGATAAATCCATTGGAGGGAGATTAATGACTAAACTTACCACCATGAAATTTGATGGTAGCCGTAGAATGAATGAACATGTCCTTAAAATGACCAATCTAGTTGCCAGACTCAAATATCTGAGTACAAATGTTGATGAAAGTTTCTTTGTTCTGTTCATTCTAAATTCCTTACTTACTCAGTATAGGTCATTTCAGATTCACTATAACACTATTAAGGAAAAGTGGAACGTGAATAATTGGCGAATATGTTAATTCAAGAAGAGGCAAGGCTTAGGCAACAAGGACAACATTCAGTTAATGTTCTGAGTCATGGAGTTGGAAGCAAAGGAAAGAAACCAAGGAAGAGTTTCAAGAAAGATCCATTGAAGGTTGCAGGACCTTCTCATGATAATGAGGCTTGCAATAGGGAACATAATGGACCGAAATGCTATTTTTGTCATGGCTATGGGCATTTAAATAAAAAATTCCTGAAACATAGAGCTTGGTTCGAAAAGAAAGATAAGCTATTAGCTTATGTATGTTTCGAAAAAAATATGATACAAGTTCCTTCTAATACATGGTGGATTGACTTTGGTTCTACTATTCATGTTTCAAAATCAATGGAGGGATACCTTTTGATCTAGAACATAAAGGAAAATAAGCATTTTATAGTCTTGGAAAATGGAACTCAAGTACGAGTTGTTGGTGTTGAAACTTTACATTTGTTTTTAGAGTCAAGCCATTGTTTGGACATATTTGTTACTCTTTATGTTCTTACTATTTCTAGAAATTTAACTTCCATGTGAAGACTTGATTATGATGGTTATGCTTTGTATTTGTTGTTTATGGTATGGCTTTTATACTGGGGGTTTATAAACAAAAGGAAATAAAAACATATGGATGCTTCTTGGTGTGGTGTAGTAGCAGGGACTTATTGATGAGTGCCCTGTGCTCGTTGATGAGTAGATATCGAGAGCCAGAAATTCTCAGAGTTGAAGACTCGTCGACAAGAGGATAGACTAGTTGACGAGTGCGCCTGGGCTGCAAGCAGTTTTTTGAATTTTGAATTTAAACGTTGGGGTGGTTGGGTAATTGGAGGGAAACCTTAAGAGACTATTATATATGTCATTCTGGGCGTATATTGATAGAGAGTGTGATCATTTGTGAAGTGTATTGTAACTTTGATATTTCCTTAGTAAAATTCTTGTGTCATTGCTTCTGTGGATATAGGTTTTGCCGAACCATGTAAATCTTGTTGTTGCGCTTGTTATTTATTATTTACTAGTTGTGATTGATTTGCTTGTTGCATTTTTATTCCACTGTGCATCCTATTTATCCTATCCATATTTAGAACGATTGTTGTTGTCATGGCATCAAGATCGTCTTCTGCAAGATTTAACATCGTCAAATTTAATGGAACTGGGAATTTTGGTTTATGGCAGAAGAGAGTAAAGGACATTCTTGTGCAACAAGGAATAGTTAAGGCTTAACTTGATACTTAACCGAAAGGAATGAATGAGACAACATGGGTAGATTTGAAAGCAAAGGGTACTTCTACAATACGCTTGTATTTGGTTGATGAAGTACTCTATCGAGTGACGGAGGAGGATTCTCCAGCAGCTATATGGCGAAAGTTAGAAAGTTGGTACATGTCCAAATCTCTAAATAATAAACTTTTTCATAAGCAACGTTTGTATTGGCTTAAGATGGTTGACGAATCAAACTTAGATCAACATATTAATGCCTTCAATCAAATCATTAGTGATTTGATGAGAGTTGATGTTGAGTTTGATGAAGATGATAAGGCTTTGATGTTGTTAAACTCTTTGCCCTTGACTCATACCTATGAAAATCTTGTGACCACTCTTACGTGGGGAAAAGAAACTCTTGATCTTGAAGAGGTAACAAGTGTTTTGCTAAATTTTCATCAAATATTGAAAATATGTGATGAAGGAGAAGGACTTGTTGTAAAGGGTAATAATGAGCAAGGCAAAGGAAAATCCAAACATGGATCAAGTCAGAAATCCTGAAATCAATCCAAGAAGAAGAAATAAATTCGGTGTTATAAATGCAGTAAAAAGGGGCATGTGAAACCGGAGTGTCCAAATTGGAAGAAGGAAAGTTTTGAAAAACATAAGGGTATTTCGAAATCTGTGAATGTTGTTCAAGAAGGAGGTTCAGCGTGTAATGATGGTGATGTTCTATTAGTTTCAGTGGTGGATACTTGACTCGGTATGTTTTTATCACATGACTCCGAACAAGGAGTGTTTCAGCACTTGCAGGTTAGTGAATTCTGGATCAATTCTTTTGGGTAATGTTGCTTCTTACAAGATCATTGGCATAGGAAATGTAAAGATAAAAATGTTTGATGGTGCTGTGAGACCGTTGTTTAATGTAAGACATATACCAGAATTGAGGAAGAGTTTGATATCACTTGAAACTTTGGATTGTAATAGTTTCAATTACAAGTCCAAAGGTGGAGTTATGAAAGTATGGAGAGGAAATTTGATTGTTATAAAATGGCAGAAACTGGATGGGAATATCTACACATTGCAGGGAACCACCATTGTAAGTGAAGCTGCATCCATGGATGCTGAATCAGATGAGACCATCTTGTGGCATACATGCCTTGGGCATATGGGGGAACACAACATGAGGGAACTCCACAAGAGGAAACTTTTGAAGGGTTTGAAATCATGTCAGCTGGAATTTTTTAGGATTTGTGTTTTTGGAAAACAAAACAGGGCAAAGTTCATATCAGCTATACACAAGACAAAGGGTATTCTTGATTATGTGCATTCAAATGTTTGGGGCCCGGTTAGAGTTGCATCAAAGGGTGAACATGTGTATTATGTGAGTTTTATTGATGATTACTCATAAAAGGTCTGGGTTTACTTCATGCGTCACAAATTAGATACGTTTGCCAGGTTTAAGATTTGGAAGGCTGAAGTGGAAAACTTGATAGGGAGAAGAATCATATACTTAAGGCCAGATAATGGGACCGAGTACGCTAATTCTTGATTTGTGAAGTTTTGTGTGGAGCAAGGCATTAAGAGACACTTTACAATTCTCCGGACACCTAAGCAAAATGGTTTGGCAGAACGAATAAACCAGACTCTTGCTGAAAGGGCTCGATGTCTCGAATTAAATGTAGGGCTACCGAAGAACTTCTGGGCCGAGGTAGTGAGTATGACTTGTTTTTTGATAAACCGATCACTAAGGGCATCACTAAAGGATAAAGTAGCAGAAAAGGTTTAGAAAGGAAATACAGTAAACTACTCTAGATTGAAGGTATTCGGGTGTCCAACCTATGTTCACGTACCTAGTGAGGAGAGGTCTAAGCTTGACTCGAAGTCTCGTCATTACATCTTTTTGAGATATCCAGAGGGTGTAAAGGGGTACAAGTTGTGGGACCCAGTGGCAGACAAGGAGGTGATTAGTAGGGATGTAGTCTTTGATGAGAAGTCTATGGTGAAATGTTCTCAAGAGTGTGATGAACAGAAACAAGAGCCAGAAAGTTGGGGTAGTGATGAACATGTTGTGCAGGTGGAGTTGGAAGCTCAGGGGTAATGACAATAATCATGGTCTTATGGTTGCAGAGAGTTCTAGTTCAAGAAACCAGCAAGTCGAAGATATTCCTATACGGAGATCCAAACGCACTAGCAAACCTCCACCAAGGTATGGATTTGAAGAGTTAGTATCTTTTGCTTTCCTTACTAGTTGTAACAATTCAACTACATTTCAAGAGACAGTGCACGGCCAGGAGAAAGATAGGTGGATGGGTGTGATGATTGAGGAGATGAAATCACTACATAAGAATCAAACTTGGGATTTGGTGGAGCTTTCAGATGGAAAGAAACCGATAGGTTGCAAATGGATATATAGGAAGAAGGAGGCAATTTCAAAAAAGGAAGGAGAGAAATTCAAGGCACAGTTGGTGGCAAAAAGATACTCACAAAAGAAGGGGATAGATTATAATGAGATCTTTTCTCCAGTGGTCCGACATACTTCTGTCAGAATTGTGTTGGGGTTGGTAGCCCATATGATTTTCATTTGGAACAAATGGATGTAAAGACGGAGTTTCTTCATTGTGACTTGGAGGAACAAATCTACATGGCACAACTAGAGAGATTCATTGAATGAGGAAAAGAAAATTTAGTTTGCAGGTTGAAGAAATCTCTTTATGGGCTAAAACAATCTCCAAGGCAATGGTATAAACGGTTTGATTCTTACATGATCAAGATTGACTACAAAAGGTGTGAGTATGACTACTACGTATATGTGAACAAGCTTGAGGATGGTTCTCTTATTTTCTTATTATTGTACGTCAATGACATGTTGATAGCTGCAAAAGATTTAATTGAGGTGAATCAATTAAAGGACCTGTTGTATAAGGAATTTGACATGAAGGATCTTGGCTCGGCCAAGAAAGTACTTGGGATGGATATTCGCCGTGACATAACTATAGGGAGATTATGGCTATCTCAGAGCGGTTATGTGCATAAGGTGTTGGAAAATTTAGCATGACTGATGCAAAATCGGTGTGTACACCTCTAGAGAATCATTTTAAGTTGTCTACTGCAGGTTGCCCAAGTACGGATGAAAAAATCTGGGACATGTCAAAGGTCCCTTATGCTAGTGTTGTGGGGAGTTTAATGTATGGCATGATGCGTACAAGGCCAGGTTTGGCTCATGTTGTGAGCATGGTAAGTAAGTTTCTCTCTAATCTAGGAAGGCAGCATTGGGAAGCCGTCAAGGTATGTTGGAGATCCATGGTACAGTCTTTGGTAGCATTATCCACGACTAAGGAGGAATATATGTGTAATAACCCAGAGATTAAAACAAATAACAGAAAAGAAATAAAATAAAAGCACAAGGGTGCATGAGCGCAATACATAAGCAAAAGAGAAAGTGCATAAAAATATCCCAAGCATCTAGTCTATCCTAATCAAAGTCCGAATCAGAATCAGAACTGCACGAGCAACAAGATGAGGTTACTGCTCTAGCGGCATCTCGGTCCCGTGCCATTTCCTCCAAAAGACGACCCATTTTAGGGGTAAGAGAGGAGGGTGGTGGTTCCCTGTATGGGTGTGACCTGAGGGCCCGAGGCAGCAAATGGTCAGGAATGTCTGCCGGAGGTGGATTATTGTAATCATACGGCATGGTCGGCCTAATCGTACAAAACAATACCGGATGAGCGGGCATGTCCTTTGTAAGCCCTAGGGTAACATTAGAGGACTACTCTCTACTAGGTGGCGCAGCAGAACGTGTCGGGGGCAATTGCACATCCTCAAGAGTCACCCTTTGTGCTCTCGTCTCATCTAAAATCCTTTCATGCTCATTCAGTACAGCTCGACCCTAGGAAGAAGACTCTCCCCTTGGTGGGTCTTGAACCCTCTGTGCTTTGAGGCTGCTCAAGGTTCCCTTCACAGAGGCATTAGCCAGTAAAGAGGAAATCCTACGATTTAAGTTTAAAACAAAATTTTTTTTCAGAGGAACATACTTAAAATAAAATTAGGAGAAAATATTCACACCTACTTATTAAAAAAGTTCAACATAAATTTAATTTTAAAACTCATTTACTAAACCAAGTAAAATTATTAGTTACTTGTTCATATGTGCGCTTCATTTTAATATATATATATATATATATATATATGATTATAATATATTAATTCATAAATAATAAGGTAAACATTTAAGCTGTTTAGGGTGAGTTTGATGCCCTTATTTTGTCTTGTCCTCTTTAAAAGACAAAGGTAGGTCTAATTTTGGTATAGCTTGTTTAGTTTCTAAAAATCAACTTTTAGTTTTTTAGAAGTTACAAAATTAAAAATTGAAAAGCTAAAAACTAATTTTTTTCACGAATAATTTATTTTTTCTATTGTTGTCCTTAATTTTTTCTAACACTGTAACACGGTTAATGTATCAATTATATTTCCTAAAAGACCATATTCTTTCTAGTTTTATATACTTTTAAATACCTTACAACTGTTTTTATCATATACTCAAATCTAATTTTTTCTTTCTTGTAGCTCTTTTTTCATAAGGAGACTAAACATTTTTAAAACGATTTCAATAAACTTATTTTTATCATCTCTTTTTAAAAATGTCAATTTGAACTTATGCATTTTGTAGCAAATGAATTACCTGGTAATGTTTATTCATTTTAAAACAGTATGTTATATTTTTGGTTCTTAGTCTTATGAATAAAAGGATGGCTATGAAATTCACCACTTCAAAAGTCAAATCAATAACAAGTAAAAGAATGTCAGGGAATCTCACAAGATGAAAGGAAAAAAGAAAAAGGAAAAAAAATAGGCGAAGGAAAAAGGAGTAAAGTGGCATAACCTGTTAAACACAGTCCAATAACAAATAAAAGGGCATTGCAATCTCAAAGACTAAAAGAAAATGAATGCTCGGGAAAACATAAAAGCAGCGTAACCAGCCCAATATGGTTCCATGGAAGAGCTTTAATGTGCTATTATTTGGTCATGAATCATGATGCAAAATCATAGCATTATATATTATTGCTAATCTTGATATAATATCGCAGCAACATTAATTATTGTTAATCTGGATACAATAATATTAGTGCTCAGACGTTATTAAATTAAACCTAGAAAAGAACAAAACAAATTCAGGGAAAATAAATACTATTTACATCTTTAAGCAAAAACCTGCATTATAAAAAGAATTTATTTCTAGATTAGTTTTGCAATTTCAATTTCTTTTTCATCCAACATAATTTTTAAATCTCATTTCAACAATCAAGCCAAAAATTCGATAAACTTAGCAATGGAACTTAGCAAAGAGTTGTAACTCTTGAAATTCAAACATAGAAAGAACCTCTAAAAAGTCAAAATAAATGAAGAAATGGAAAAATAGAAGCACAAAAAAAATGCAATTAACATCTTTGCAGGCATTGAAGCAAAATAACATTTACTTGCAAAATTTGACAATTTTTCCAATGTGCTTCAGCCCCCAACTGAAAAGTTTCCATATACAAAAATGACATCAAATTGTTCAAATCAAACATACCTGCTAGAAGGCTGGAAGGCTTTCGGCGGTGGATCTCCTCTGCGAAGGCGACGGGGATAGACTCGGAGCCTTAGCGACGACGACGAAGAGATGGCGACACCGAGAGAGAGAGACCAGAGAGGTTGAGAGATATGGAGAGACTAAAAGTGAGTGTGTGTGTGTGTGTGTGTGTGTGTGAGAGAGAGAGAGAGAGAGAGAGAGAGAGAGACCGGAGAATATGAGAATATACCTTGAAGGGCTCCGACGATGTTGATCTAATCGGCGATAGGGACAGATCGGAGCGTCAGCGCCGGTGGCGAGGTAGAGAGATGGACAAACTGAGAGAGAGACACCAGAGAGACGAAGTGAGATGGAGAGATTGAGAGAGACCGGAGAGATGAAGAGAGATGGAGAGATTAAGAGATTGAGAGTGGAGGGAAGTGAGGAGGCTTGGAGGGAAAGCTAGATTGGGGAACCCGCGTGCGGCTTTTCAGTGTAAAACTATTAGTGACGAATCTTAAAATTCGTCACTATTAGTATTTAGTAAAATTTTATTTTTTTAAAATAAAGGACGTATTAGTGACGATTCTCAAATCCGTCACTAATAAGGGGCCAATAGTGACGAATTTGTATATTCGTCACTAATAGTTTGAAACAAATTTTTTTTATTTTTTTAAATAAGGGAAGTATTAGTGACAGTTATAAAATCCGTCACTAATAGTATGATTTTTTTTTTCTAATTTCTTTTAAATAAGGGAAGTATTAGTGACGGTTCTCAAACTCATTATTAATAATGGGTCAATAGTGACGAATATGTATATTCGTCACTAATACTCTGAAACAAAATTTTTTATTTTTTTTAAAAAGGAAAATATTAGTAACAGTTCCAAAATTCGTCACTAATAAGGGGCTAATAGTGACAAATCTTCATATTCGTCACTAATACTCTGAACTAAATTTTTTCTATTTTTTTTAAATAAATGAAGTATTAGTGACACTTCCCAAATCCGTCACTAATACTCTGAACTTTTTTAAATTTTGTTTAAAATAAATGAAATATTAGTGACAGTTTCCAAATCCGTCACTAATAAGGGGCTAATAGTGATGAATTTTTATATTCGTCACTAATACTCTGAACTAATTTTTTTTTTATTTTTTTAAATAATAGTAGTGACGGTTATTTAACCGTCACTAATAAATGTCTTTTAGTGACAGATTTAATTCGTCACTAATACCGTAGAAATCGTCGCTAATATTTTCCCAAGATAATTTTTGCGGGAAAAATAGTTTCCCCATATTTTTTGAGTTTTAGTGACGAAACTATTAGTGAGGTTTCAAATTCGTCACTAATAGTGTCGTATTAGTGACGGTTGCCAAAACCGTTACTAATACCTACTTTTAGTGATGAAATTTTATCCGTCACTAATAGTTTCGTTACTAAAAACTAGTTTTTTTCACAATGTTTTATGATTGCGGAATTTTATCTCGGGATTTGGAATTGTCGACAGTATTATCAGGCCACTGAGAATGTATTGTGATAATTCTGTAGCAGTCTTTTTCTCCAAGAACAACAAATATTCTAATGGCGCTAAGCACATGGAACTCAAATATTTGACCGTTAAGGAGAAAGTTCAGAAACAAACGGTGTTTATAGAACATATTAAAACTAAGCTCATGATTGCAGATCCTTTGATTAAAGGGTTAGCACCAAAGACATTTAAGGAACATGTTGATTGCAAGGGTCTTTGTTGCAATCTCTGAGGTATGTTTGTAGATCTTTATTTACGTTATAGCTAATTCTGGTATGTTTGTTTAAGGATCTTTTATTTTTCGCATAAAGATGATA
Organism: Malania oleifera; assembly: GCF_029873635.1. NCBI lineage: Eukaryota > Viridiplantae > Streptophyta > Magnoliopsida > Santalales > Ximeniaceae > Malania > Malania oleifera. The sequence continues at coordinate 7,464,319 of NC_080418.1, forward strand.
CATGTGATGATCATGATAGTTAAAGATTCCTATTTCAGAAAATAAAATTAGAAAAAAAATTCTTACAGTATATATACATATTCATTTTTAATTTGTTTCTTCACTATACAAAAGTGAAAATAAAGAATTAAAAATAGAAATGATACAACAAACCCTAAAAAAAAAAAAAAAAGAATTGGTGTTTTTCTAAAATTTCACATAAATTAAAAAAATTATAAAATATGCAGAATTTTAGTAATATTTTTTATTTTTTATTTTCAAATAATTATACAAATATCACTTTATTTTTTAGTGTCTCGAGGATTTATATAAGAAATCTAACAATAAAAAAGACATTTTTTGAATTTTCTGCACAAATTTGAAATTTTAAAATAAAATAATTTTGTTTATATAACATAAAAATGAAATCGTTTTCTTCAAGTGAAGAGGGACTTAATTTTGTTATATGATAATAAAAACTTTTTTTGATTGGGCATTTTATTGCTAAATAATACTACTAATTAATGCAAATTAAACAATTACTAAGGAGACATCTCAAGGGTTTAAAATACATTTTTGGGATTATAAATTATAAATTATAATTTTGAGACTAGGAAACTTTAAATAAGAATTATATTATTTCTCGTCATATTGTCAAAATTTAGCGAGCCTCTAATAAAGTAATATAATAAATAAAAATTAAATGGGCTAAGATGGGCCTTTAAAGTAGGACCCAAAAATTGATATGACAAATGTGTCACATTCTTGATGCATTATTATTGGCCCCCACATTGCAGGATAAAATTAATTATCCCTTATTAGTTTAGTTTGTTGATTGGGACTCGCAATCATCCCCCCACAAATTACAATTTAACTCTTTTATTGTTTTTGTATTTATGCATGTTTCATAGAGAGTAACATAAATTTCAAATCTTAAATTTAGATTCGAGTGAATTTAAACAATTTTAATATAATTATATATTACATTTTATCCAAATTCAGTAAAAATCTAAATCCACGATCTATTGAAACATGCTGTAATTTTATAAATTAGTTCAAGTCTTGAAATTGAAAGCGTATTGTTTTAGATAAATAATAATATATCTTTGTATTGAATTGAATTAAATTTATGACAAATTCAACTGTGAAGTTAGGTCACATAGTTTTAAATAGAGCGAGTGCCCATTTGTCCTAAAATGTGAAATCTTTTTTCCTCATTTGTTTACTTCAATTTGTTTAAAATGGTGATTATTTTATTTTATTTTATTTTTTGCAAATGAATATAACAATAACAACAAAACCAAACCTTAGTCCCACTAAGTGGGGTTGATTATATGAATTTTTTTTCGTCAATTTATGTAATCATGAACCATTTCTTTTGATAGATTCAAGGATATTAAATCCTTACTCACTATCTCCTTTCAAGTTATTTTAGGTTTACCTCTACCCCTTCTATTGCCCATCCACAGTAACTAAATCACTCTTCCTCACAGGTGCACTATATGATCTACGTTGCAAGTGTCCATGTCATCTGAGTTGTTCCTCCCTTATCTTATCTTCTATAAGAGCTATACCTAACTTACCATGAATATGTTCATTCCTTAATTTATCTTTCAATATTACACCACTCATCCATTTAAGCATTTTCATTTCAAGAACTTTTACTTTTTGAATATTATGTTTCTTCGTCGTCCAACATTCCGATCCATATAGCATAGCTAGTCTTATAGCTATTCTATAAAACTTATCTTTCAATTTTAAGGGTATATTACGATCACATAGCACACTTGCAGCACTTATTCATTTTACCCAACCTACTTTAACTCTATGCATTACATCATCTTTCATTTCTCCTTCACCTTGCATAATAGATCAAAGGTATCGAAATCTACAAGTGCTATTTATTTCTTCATCATCAAGTTTAACTTTGTCTCCAATACTTTCCTATCATTACTAAAATTAAATTTCATATATTCTATTTTATTTATATTTATCTTAAAGCCTCTTGATTTCAAAGTTTCTCTCTATAATTCTAACTCAGCCTCTACTCAATCCCTAGTTTCGTCAATTAATACAACATACACCATAGAACCTCTTTTTGAATACTCTTAGTCAATTGGTCCATCACTAAAGCAAAAAGATAAGGACTCAAAGCAGATCTTTGATGTACACCTATGGTAATTGAAAATTCTCTAATTTCTCTTTCTATAGTCCTTACACTAGTTATTACTCCATCATACATATCCTTAATGACATCGATATTCTTACAGCATATGTCATTTTTTTTTAAAACCCACCATAAAACTTCCCTAGGTATTCTATCATATGTTTTCTCAAGGTCAATAAATATCATATGCATCCCTCTTCTTTTCCCTAAATTTTTCCATTAATCTTCTTAAAAGATAAATAGCTTATGTGGTAGATCTCACAGGCATAAAACCAAATAATTACGAGAGTATTTTAGGGTCCATTTAATTATGGAAAATAATGTTTATGAATTTTATTTTATTTTATTTTTTAAAAGTTAGCTATTTTTTTTTTCATTTTTACTTAATTTGTATGTGATAAAGGAACAACATATATAATTTTTACACTATTTGCTTGTGAAAGTAGTTTTATTTTGTATATTAATTTTTCAAAATATCAGTTTATTTTCTAATTTCTCAAATCGATAAAGAAAAGTTGGAAATATATTTTAATTATTTTTCAAGATTTCTAACTCTTACATTGTATATGGGAGCAAGAAATTCAAATTCTGAACTTTAATTTGCATTGATTATGTATAAACTTTCTTCTAATTTTTCAAAAATTCAAATTGAAGTCTCAAAATCCATGATTCCAAAATTGACCTTATATAATTTTTTTAAAAAAATTAGAAACAATTTGCATTTTTGTAAATAAAAATAAAAAAATTGCACATTTAAATGAATTATTTTTTTTTATCTTTTTAATAAAATTTTGAAAAACTAAAACTAAGTTGATTTTTTGATAATTCTTCAAACAAAAAAAAAATAGAAAAGGAAAAAAAATATTTTCCACAACTAAATGGGCTCTTAAAGTTTTTATGGGAAATATTTTAATTTAAAATTTTAAGAACCTAGTCGATAATATTGTAGAGATTAATTCTTTATGCATAGATTGGAAAGTGATTGTACAATTAGATTGTTTTTGTTGATTGGGTAGAGATTTCTTGTCCATTGGAAAATAATTTTTTATTGCATGCACATAATTCGTGTTATTCTTATTTGATATTATCTCGTCGGTGATGGAATATATTGTATTAGGTGGAAAGACTGTTGTTGATTATTGTTATTGCTGTATATTTATCCCTAGTTTTGAGAAGGACAAATTTATCATATCATTCAGTGTGGAAAATCGGGTTAGCAAGTTGGATTTGGACGGATTGTAAACAGGTAGGGGTTAAACGGGTTCGAATTGACCCGTTCACTTACAGATGACTAACATATAAACCCAAACCCCATTTAATAAACGGGCCATAAATAGGTACCTGTTAAGAACCCATTTAAAAATATAATTTATTTATTTTTAATTTTTTAAAACATTTCATATAAATTGACATATTTTTTTTAAAAAATAGGTCGGATTCGGGTTGACCCATTTATAAACAATTCATCTTCTACTAAATTCGAACTTGATTTAAGTGGGCAGGTCACGAGTCACTTGCTGAGTTCCGACCCATTTTACTACCCCTAATTGTGATAGATAATCGTATTTTCCTCCACTACCAAGAAAAAAAAGAAAACCTTTAAGGTAAGATTAGGTTATGGCCACAATGGTCAAAAGATGGAATAACATATTCCACCCTCTTAGGGTTGTAGCCTAGGCATATAGTGAATGTAGTTTTAGGGGTTAGAAATATAGTTTATGGACAGCCTTTATTTGTCATTTACATTTATATTATTATTATTATCACTTCCAAGGAATCAATAATTCTTCTTATTATTATTATTATTATTATATATTCTCCAACAATAATGATAAGCATTGGGGTAAATTATTAATTCGCCCATATTATATTTGATTTTTTTTTTTGACATCAAACTGTATTTAAGTGAACATTGATAGTCGAGCAAAGCAGCTTTTTTATACATAAAAATATAAAACTAATTTTACGCATATTTCGTGTGAATTTTTTTAAGTTTTTAAATAAGTAGCTTGTGCAAAAATACCCTATAAAAATCTCTGTTTTATAGAATTATTATGTTATTATTCTGCACAAATTTATTGTTACCAAAAATGGAGGGCCAAATCACATGTGTAAACATTGCTTTGACTACTTTTGCATGTTGAAAAAGACGTAGCCAGGGCATGTGAATCACTAAGCCTCTTTGGTTAGCTAGGTACTTTAATTTATAGGGGTCACTTTCACTCACCTAAGCATGGGCATGTATTATAATGAACTTATAATTTAGTTTTTGTAATACTAAGTGAAACTATATTTTAATTTTTATATCTTTAATTATCATGATTAAAACTTTTAAGTTTTCATTTCAAGGAAGATTTTGCTAAAATATATATATAACTTTAAAAGTATTTTATGGTAATAAGGTATCACTTTGAATTTTGAATACTTAAAAGCCTCAACTTTTTTATTTTATTTTAAAAAATTCTTAATGGGATGATAAAAAAGTTACAGTACTCTTCACTAGTGAGTAATGCGTCAATCTTTTATAGGACAAACCCGTGAGACCAGTGGATCAAAACAGACTATACTTAATCTCTTGCGTATGCAGGATCCGAGAAAGGGGTGAACCACAATGGGTCTATTTTTACAAGAGACTATTTTCACGTCTCGAACCCGTGACCTTCAGCTCACACGTCGACAACCTTATCGTTGTGCTTAAACTCCCAAAAATTATAAAATTTTTAAATATATTTTAGGCTATCTCAATAATTAATGGTAATATAATATGTAATATTAGCTCATCCTTTTATGTACGTTAATTTAGATAATAACATATTTAATCGCGTGAAACTTGTGAGTAGCTATAAATTGTATTGATTAATAACTTAAGATTATAGGATTAGTTTATGATATCACTTTGAATATATAACAAAGGAAAATGTCTTTTAGCAGCTCATTTTCGATGACTCGCAATTCTCCGATATTATTTATATTTGATCATATGAAGTATGCGATAATCAATCAACAATACTGAATCAAGGCTAATAGAATATAATATAGAAGTATATTAAAATTTATCAAAATTCAAATTGAAGATTAGAAATTCATGCTTTCAGTATTAAGATGTCTTAATCAGAGTAAGAGACCGAAAGGATCAGCTCAACACATCAAAAACAAAGCTAAACAAAACAAAACAAAAAGGCTTTACATTGCACAATATAAAAATGGGCACAGTTAAAAATAAATATTCGACATAAATCACTCCACAGCCGACATGATTTTTAGACCGTGAGTCACAGATAGTCATGTTGGCTGTGACACTAGCAAGCCCCAGCCATCCTCCATCATGCTGTTAGGTTTATGTTTACACGGTGCATTCCATCCAGTGAGACCCACACACGACAGCTACCTTACGAACTCAAAGCAACGGTGGATAACAAAGCCGTCACCCCGACTTGGCACAGCAAGCTGTGACACTAGAAGTTTTACCCTACGTACGGAGACATCACAAACAACTCCGCCACCGCATCACAAGCCATGCGGACGCGATCACACACCGTATACGATCACGAAGCAAGGAAGCACGGCCCTCGGATTAAAAACCAAAAGCTCCTCTTCGTCCAGCCTGTGGTGTGGCCCGGCTCCCCGGCCCACCACCGAGTCGAAGCCGCCGTCCTCCTTGTCCAGGTCGGCGTCCACGTCCTGGTCCAACCCGACCCGGCCCGCCACCACCCGGCACACCAGCATCGCCCGCTTCACGCCCATGAACGCGAACTCCTGCTCCACGTCATCCGGGATCGCCACGTGCGCCCTCCAGCTGTTCGACAGCGTGGATATTCCGTCCATCTTGGGAGAGAACCCGGCCCGGATTATCCCGCAAACGCTGCAGTACTGGTGACCGCAAATGCCCGAATTACCATTTTGCCCCAGCTCGCAGAGAAACGTCGAGCAGTGAAACCTCAAGAGCTCGTTGCCGTCGGCGATGCACCGCTCGTCCCGCCGCAGCGCGACGCAGTGCCGGGCGGCATTCAGTTTCACGGACTCTCTGTACTCCTCGAACCGGGCCAGAATTTTGGGGCTGTTGTGGATCTTGAGGATCCGGTGAATCTTCGGGGTTTTATCCTTTTCGGTCCAGCCCGTTTTGAAAATGATCCGGACGATGTTCTTGCCGGAGTCGCCGTCGAGGAGCTCCGACACGGCGTGCTTGATCGACTGGTGGGTGTCGAGGAGGTGGGGTTTCTGGAAGATCTCGCCGCAGGCGGGGCAGGGGAAGATGTCGTTTCGGAGCGGGAAGAAGGGGTTGTCGGAGGAGATATCGGATTCTTGGGCGGATCCGGGTCGGACGGTGACAGGAGAGTCGGAGACGGCTGTTTCAGCGGCGACGATGGGTAGGAGGATGGATTGTTGGGATGATCTGGCGGAGATTGTAGGCGGAGGGTGCGAATCGGTGTCGTTTTGTTTGCAGTAATTGGGGGAGAAGACCCGCTTGAAGTAGGACCACGAGGATGGGCGAAACGCTTTGCGTTTCTTTTTAGGGGATTCGCGGTGGTGGAGATGGCTAGCAAAGGTGAAGCAACCCAGGTGGAGAAGAAGAAGAAGCAGAGTGAGGAACTTGTTGAAGAACGAAGCTACGGTCGCCATTGTTGAGGCAGGTGCTCTGCCTCAGTTCAGCTGCTCTGTTTCGGACTTTCAGTCCATAAGAGTACTACAGACGCGCGAGAGTGAGTGTGAGAGAGAGAGAGAGAGAGAGAGAGAGAGAGATGGGGAGAATGATGGAAGAAGAAGGGGGAGAATGTAAAGCAGTCGTGAGTGGGGACATGGAAGAATAAAGTAGAGTAGGTGGAACGCAACTTCTCTCTCTCTCTCTCTCTCTGTTGCACTCTCTGCTTTAGAGAGTAACTATTTAACTTCTCGCGACACAGACGAGAAGATTTAATGTAAGAATGGAGAAGAGGTATCACGATAACGCTAGAGATTCTTGATTAGACAAAAAATTTAATGGCTTTCTACCTTAGGGAGGAAGTTACCCTAGCCATTTTTATTCATGCTCCAGTGCTGGCCCTGCCCCTGCCCCTGCCCTCTTCAACTTAACCTTTATAACCTTTCCCCTGTTTGTTGACAGGCAGTCCTCCTCCTCCTCACAACTCTTATTTTGGCAAAAGCATGTGATGACAGAAATGCTATGTTTGCTCTCTTCCTCTCAATTTCGACTATATCAAGAAATTATCTTTTAAATTTGAATTAAAGGTCCTCATTTTTTCTCAAAATTTAAGAAACAAATATGAACATATTTCAAAAATTTTATTGGTATATTTTAAGGTTTTAACCTCTGAAATTTATGAAAAAAAAAAAAATACAAATCTCCTCTCAAAAGATTTATTTTTTACAAAATATAAGAGAAAAATTAATATATTTTTGACAAATTTTAGGAGAGATCTCTAAATCTCTTTCTAATGAACAATGTTATGTTTTTATAAAATCATAAGTGTAGCTTCAATGCTTCTGGTTCTTAAAAAGAAAAATTAAGGTTCGATTCCTTTAAAGTGAAGGAGGTAAATAATTATTAGTAAAAAGTTATTCAAAAAATGTCCTTATACTTAAGTGACTTTTAATTCATGAATTCTTTCACAATTTTTTAAAATCCGATGCTCTTAATATTTCATTCTCATTTCTTATGACATAAAATAGTAATTTAATCATAATATTAGGGTCCATTTTAATGGCAAAAAAATAGTTTTTATTTTTTGTTTTATTCTTTAAAAAAAGTACAGAAAAAATTGGCCAATTTTTCATTTTTCGACATTCATATGAAATAAATGAATGATAATAAATAGTTTTGACACTATTTTCGTGTGAAAATAATTTTATTTTTATTTTTAATTTTTTAAATAATTACAAAAAATACTACATAATTTTTCAATTTACAAATTTATGTAGAAAAAAAAATATATATATATATATATATATATTTTTTCATTACTTTTAAAATTTCTAACTCTTACCGTACATATGAGAGTATTGAATTCAGAGCTTGAACTTTAATTTGTTTGAGTTATATATAGAGTTTCTTTTTAATTTACACAAATCCAATTCCAAGCTCAAAAATCCATAATTCTAAATATTATCCTATATAAATTTTGAAAAATTAAAATAAAGTTATTTTTGTGATTATTTTAAAATCTAAAAATTAAAATCTATTTTGCACATTTAAACAAACTCTTTATTTTCTACCATTTTATTACGAATTTTGAAAATTTTAAAATAAGTTAAAATTTTTAGATTTCTTTGAAAAACTAAAAACTAGAAAACAAAATATGTTTTCCGCACACTAAACTTGCCTTTAGTTTTTCTAAAAATTTCATAGTGTAAACTAAACAAAAATACTTTTTTATGAAATAAACATTTTATTGTCAAAAAATTTAACGTCTAATATTTCATTTTAATGATCATCTTACCTATGTTTGGTACGAAGAAAAAGAATAAATTAATGATAAAATAAAGGGCAAAAGACATTAACCTCTATCATTTAGCCAAAAAGATAAAAACTTGTCTTGAAATTTCAAAAATTCCAAAAACCTCTCTTGAGATTTCAAAATTTTTAGATACTTCTCCTGAAATTTATCAAAAAGACAAAACCTCCCTTTATTTTGTAAAAAAGACAAATTTTTTTAGGGGATGCCTATTTCTTTTAGAGAAATCTCATGAGAGGTTTTTGACATTTTTAAAATCTCAGAAGTGATCTCTGTCTTTTTTCCAAACCTTAGAGAAGAGAATGTCTTTTGTTCTAAAGTAAAATAAAATAAAAATTTATATGATAAATATACAAAATTGGAAACACTAATTCTATTTAATTTCATTATGTTTCTTAGTGACATTATGTAGTAACTCGAACCAGGAGATAAATGAATAAATTGATAAAGAGAGGGATGGAAAATTTAGGAAAAAGGGGTAGCATGGCCTCGTTGATGAATCCCAGTTTTCGTCGACAAGCGCCTTTCTAGGGATCGTCGACGAAGTTCAGGTCCTCGTCGACGAAGAGATCTCAAGAGTTTGGAATAAATTCAAGCTTCAGGTTCATCGACGAAGCCGGGTGGCTGTCGACGAATGTGGCCGGGTCAAAGACTTAAAGGTGAAGCAAGACTTGATATTTTAGAAAAATAAATATCTCTCTCTCTCTCTCTAGATCCTCGAATCGGACTCTCTCTCCTCGATTTTATCGCCAATCGTCACCAGACTCAACGATTGGAAGTTACCACTAAGGTTTCGGACCCTACTCCTGAAAGCTAGGGTTTCAGCCTTTTGGGGCGTTTTTCAGGAAAATAGGTAAGGGGATTATACTAAGTCAGTTATGTTTATGAGTTCTAACCAAATCGAATGTTAAAATGGTTTTTATATATATAGTTAATGTAATGACTTGAAAATTAAAACTATTAAAATAATTGGGAAGTATAATAAATGAAATGGATTAATGGATAATAAGGAAAAAGGAAAGATTTCAGAGGAAGGAACAGCAGGCCTCGTTGACGAATGTTCTGTCTTTGTCGACGAGTGTCCTTCTAGAGATCGTGGACGAACTCCAGTCCCTCATTGATGAAGAAATCCCGAGAGAGTAATTTCGAACTCTGAATTTCGTTAACGAATGTATTTTCTCGTCGACGAAGTTTCTTCATTGGCTCGTTGACGAGCCCACGTGTCTCGTCGATGAAACCTTGCCTATAAATAAAGTTTCTTTCATTTTTAGCGAGAAATTTCAAATTTTCACTCTCTCTCTTTCTCTTTAAAAAACGGACCCCTAACCTTCTCTCTTTGATTTCAGGCTGGATTTAACCCGGTTTGATGATCCGGAACCACCACGAGATTCGTAGGATTGTTCCCTGCAAGGCTGCGGGAGCTGATTATTGATTTGAGAGGTTTGGGAAACATCCCAAAATCAGGATAAGTGAGTTATTTTGAAAATTTTCTTAACAAATATTGTTATTTGGAGCCTAGAAAGTATTAAATAAGTATTTTTCCTAAGATTTGATCTAGTTGGGGTTTATTTAACTAAACTAGGGTTTTGGTTTAGGGTCCAAGTGAACGCCGTGGGTATCGGTTCGAGGATCCTGCCAGTGTAGTTCAGAAGTTAGGTAAAGGGAAATTATATATTAAATAAGGTTTTATGAAATAAAAGATAATGAATTATATTATACGTATGTATGTATTTTGGTATGGGTTTTAAAATGTCAATCATGTAAATTATGTTTTCTGAGTTTAGGGCTACTTATTTAGCTATGTAAATGTGAAAATGAACCAATGAAAGTGAATAATATTTTTCAAGATAATTATGTAAGAAATGAAAGGTATATTTTCCGTATATGAATATAAAAAGTTGATTGGCTTATTTTACAGGCAATCTATGAATTTTATTACTAAATTATGTGGCATGAGTATATGTAAGTTTTGTGCAAATGTACGTTATATGTATAAGATGCGGGTTAAGTAAGTAATGCATTGAGAATAAAATTTGATATGAACCATGCTGCTTGTCTATGTTAATGCAATCATATAAATGTATAATAGCTAAAAGCCGTGTTAGCATATTCTAGCGCATTTCTGGACTAACTGATGACAGCTAAAAGGAGCTGTGTTAGCATATTCTAACTCATTTCTATGTGGACTAATTGATGATGGCTAAAGAGCGGTTGTAGTACGAATGAATGAAATGAAATGAAAATGAAATGATAATGGAATGAAATGTGAAATATGAACGATGTAAATGGAAAAGAGTCGCTTAAAGTGAAATGCAATGCAATGTTTAAGTTATAAACATGAACAGATGGGAATGGTTGAATAATGACAGAAAAAATAATGTATTATGATATTAGAAGTATCTATACTTGTAGAACATGTTACGTTTAGGAGGGGTGTACTCTTCGCCTGAGGTCTTGCTGAGAAAGGCAAGTATGCTAGTAACTTCAAATGAGGCAGTAGCTGCATAATGTACTAGGGCAGAGGGAATGTGATGACCCAAATATATATATATATATATATATATATATATATATATATATATATATGATTGAATTACAATAATAATAAAATAATAAAAATAGTCATTAAGTTAATATCAATACAGAAGTGTTTTTCTGTAGGATCCTTGATTCCATGTTTGATGCCTAAGAAAGACCTTGTCTTAGCGAGTGCTCAGAGACCATTGCGGCTCAGTCGCTCCCTGGAGGTCGGCCTGGTCAAAATGGAATTTCATAGGATAAACAGGATAGATACTGTTTGTATACGTAAATAAGTATATATACATAAAATAGTGTTTTGACAGACATAATTTGTAGAAATACATAATAAGATGATAATAATATAGGTATCATATGTGGGGCCCACAAGACTATGTGGGGTCCATATGAGTCCCGGAGCCACAAGACACTGTTTATATACGTAAATGAGTACATAAAACAATGTTTTAACTGATATAATTTGAAGAAATATATGATAAAATAATAATAATATAGGTATCCTATGCGGGGCCCACAAGACTGTGTGGGGCCCACATGAGTCCCGAAACCGTATGAAGGTTTTCACAAGTCTCAAAACTATGCAGGATGCATAAAATCGTATAAGAGTTATTGGAATTACGTACGATCCATTTGGGTCTCGAAATTGTGTGGGGCCCACAAGACTACATGGGGCCCACAAGACCATGTGGGGCCCACATGAGTTTTTAAAATTTAAATTTAATTCTTGTTCAAAAATAAAATAAAATAAAATAAATACTAAATATAGTTTAAAATTAATAACAATGATAATAATAATGATTAAGAAAAATAATAAAATAATAAAATAATTAGTTAGGTAATGGATTAATTAATAAGGTAAGTAATTAATTAAAAATTTATTTAGTGAGAATGGTGGCAAGCACTCCCAAATGGCCTCCACTCAAGTTTAAAATTAATAACAATGATAATAATAATGATAATAATGATTAAGAAAAAATAATAAAATAACAAAATAATTAGTTAGGTAATGGATTAATTAATTAGGTAAGTAATTAATTAAAAATTTATTTAGTGGGAATGGTGGCAAGCACTCCCAAATAGCCTCCACTCAACCCATACCTTGCCCATCCCTTGCCCATTCTTTAATTTTTAAAAATTTTAATTTCACCCATCTCCCCACACTTTTATAAATTCTATTTCTTCCCCAAAATTTTCCTATAAATAGGGAGCTCTCAACCTTGATTTTTCATAACAATTTTCCAAGGAAGAGAAGGATTAGTGAGTGAAAGAATTTGTGGTGGAGAGAGAATTTTTGAATAAATTCTTAATCACCCACTTTTTCCGATCTCATTTCTTAAAGATAATTATTGTGTTCGTAGCACACAGTAAAAGAAGAAGGTAAGTAAATTTTGATTATGTTAGTTTCTTTTTATTTTAAATTCATACCCGAACTTATTTTGTACGTAAATTTTAATTATGTTACTTAGTTCAACAAAATTTCCATGAGTTTATTTTTACGCATATTTAATTATACCAGTTCTACCTTTAATATACTTGCATCTATTTTTTTGGGTTAAGAAATGTTCCAATCCCCTCGGGTAAATTTTCAGCATTTCTTTCTATTCAAAAATAAAATTATATATATTTATAACACAAAAATTGTGTGGCATGAGTTTATTTTTACGTTACATTTTTTATGTAAATATGAGTAAAGATGAGATTTTCACGATATTATTTTAAATTGCATAAATGATAATAAGATGATTTTCAAACCCCTTATGGCAACGAAAGTTCAAAGTTACAGATGCTCGGTACCGCAGCTTAAAGTTTATACGGATCAGAGTGCACCCACACTGTTTACAGAGTGGTTATTTATGTTAGTGGATTTCTCCTGAGTGCACACCTGGTTTAAGTCCAGGACTTAATAAGGAAAATCTCACTTAAAGTTTACGTACGTTGATTTAGTTTGGTCGGCCAGCCAGCTAAGTCCAGTCTTCGGACCGCACAACCCAGTCATGGGGGTAAACATGACTTACGGCAAACAGGCCTAAGAGTTGTTTTTACAATATATGTTTATACATATTTAATTACGTGTACAAAGTTACTGATAATTTGAAGAAAAAGTGTAAGTTTACGTGAAAATGATCATTTTGGTGCTTATATGACGATCTAAGGAAAACGTATAAGGAAAAGTATATGTATGTTTATCATTAAATATTTTTACAGTTTTAAAGTTAAAAGTTTAATAGCAGTTATAGTATATGATTGTAAAAATTTACTGTTGAAATTGATGACAAAAGTTTTATGCAGAAATTGTTAAATTTATGTTTATTCTAAAAGAAATCTTGAAGTTATAGTATTCATTATTGTTTTACGAAATTCTTTAAAAACTCATTTTGGCCACACACTAATAATAATCTTATTTACTTACTGAGCGTCGTCTCATCCCAATCATATTTTATTTCAGATAACTCTGAAGGACATGTCGGGAATCAAGCTTAGCAAGCATGCGGGTGGGGGATTAGAAAAATAAAGATTGATTAGAAATATTAGTATGGTTTCAGATATTTATGTTTGTGTAATTTTCCTTCTTTTGAAATAAATGATTGTAATATGGAATATTAGTGCTCTGGTTTAATAAAAATTGAGTGTATTTTGCTTCCGCTGTAAATTAGTAGTAAAAAGTTAATATCCCAGGCCCCTCGGGGTCGGGGTGTTACAGGGAATCTACTTGTATAGATGGGTAGATTTCCCTATCCTTAGGACCTTCATTGGTAAACTTTTTTTTTGAACTGTGTGAGTACGAGATTAATCTAATACTTGAGGGCTTACTGAGTAAGGTGAGTGCCCTGGTATGCTTCAGCAGTGACCCTAAGGTTGCCTAAGTATTAGAGCAGAGGGGTGCTACTTGTATGGGCGAGTAATCACCCCTATACTTAGGTAATCTCGTGGATTAAATCTTTTGTATGTGATTGATTAGGATAAGAGAATGGTTTTAGTATTTATAATAACGTTTTTCAAATGTTATTAAAATGATATTTATAAACCTCATGCTAGCCACACGCTATTTTAATATATTGTTTCTTCACCTGAATATGAATATTTCTTTTTTAGGATATCCTTGAGGTTGGGCTTAGAGAGCTCGAGAGTTTATAGCATTTTGAGAATTATAAAGAGAAAGGGTATATTTTGATAATACTGTTGGGATGTATAAAGTTTATGTTTATGTTTTAAGTCTGTTAAGAAATGAATGATTGTGAATACTGGTTTTGTGGATTGTGTATTTGGAAGTATATGGATTTGTGAATACAGGTGGATGAATGGTATATGAATTATATGTAGAAATAGTAAACTCTGATATTATATTTATGAAAATTATGTTTATGTTTTCCACTGCGTATATATTGATTTATGGATTATCAGGATTGTTGGCCTTGCAAGGCTTAACATCTTATTTTGATACTAACAAACAAGTAGAACTTCACATGTTTTGGTTAAGTGATTTATTTTTAGGACTCAATGATGAATGCAAGGTTAAAGAATTTATGAAAGCTTGTACTTCAAATAATGATGATTATATCAAAGCTTGAGGCATGAATTAAAACTTGAAGATCATGAGAGCATTGATATTAAAGAAAAAGTTTCAAGAATGAAAGCCCAAGTGATAAACATGGAAAGTTCAAAGAAAGATGAAGCAAGCATAAAGACCTCAAGGAATTCAAGAATTGGAAATTTGAAAGAGTATATAGGAAATGTCATGTAAGTACTTCAAAGAATTTCAATATGGATGCATGAAACTCTTAGGTTAATTTATTGGACCTAGATACCTTTTAGTATACTTGGAAAATATTTTTATAAGGTCAAAAATTGTTTTAAAAAGGTTAGAATCATTTTTGGAATTAAAAGTACCAAAAAGAGGATTTCTCAAATGCTGTCAATTTTTCTACATCCATATTGATGTACATTTTTCTCCATCAAAATGTCCTTATTTTATAATGTGTTAAACATGAAAATTGTATTATTTTCTCTTATCTTTCATTTGACACCAATAACGTCAAATTTGGAGTTATACAAAAAAAGTTATGATCAAACTACTGAAGGGTGCTCGAAGCTAACAACCTGACAAATGACTGTCAAGAACTGGATAGTCGACTACCAATGCACTTTAAGGCGTCTGTTCGTGTTTGGACAGCCAACTTCCACCTTACCGTCCATTTGGTTTAACTAGATAGATGATTGCCAAAAATGAATAGTCATTTGTCATGCGGCTGTTTTGAATTTTTTCATAATGGTAAATTATTTAAATAAGGTTGCTTGGGGCTCAAAATTTGTGAAAACTTGGGGAATACTCCAAGTCACTTGGGGATCAAGTTACATACTTTTTAAAGTCTATAAATAAGCCTCAAAGATCATTGAATCAATGAACCAAGAATTCAATTTAGTAAAAATTTAAAATCTCTCTCAATTTCTCAAGGCTCTCTCTTGCTCTCAACTTGCACGAATTCAATTGAGTTTTTGCTGATCTTCCTCCACCGGAATTGTGCTACAAATTCTAAATCTTTCAATCATTAAAAGAATTAATTGGTGATATACTTCATTGAGTTTCAAGTTAAATTCCATATTGTTATTTACTTTGAAGTATATTATAGTTATGAATAGTTGTACTGATCAGATCTTTATGTGAGCAATTCTTTGTACACAAATATTTGATTTATTTCTTGTAAATTAATGATTCCAAGGATTGTTTGGATCGTTGGCTAAGTAAGGGGATATTGTTTAGAGAGGCAGACTCTAGCCTAGTTAAGGAGTGATCGGACAAGGGGATATCGTTTGGAAAAGCGGGCACTAGCCTTAACCAAGGAGTGTTGTAAAGGTATTGTTCCACCCGTCAAAGGAACAGGTTTAATGAATCCTTTGATGGTTTGCCAAAAGCAAGGATGTAGGCTGCGTATAATCCGAACCTCATAAAAATATCTGTCTTACTCTCTCTTTCCCTTACTCTTTATTTTCAGTACATATTTAAATTGGGTGGATGGATTAAATTGGAAATCATATATACTACATATATTTGGAAATCAAGTAAACTTGAAGTCTGATTTTGATTTGAGTTGCGGAAACCGAAAGGGAGTACGTTGGTTAAACCATATCTTACGGAAATGATACGGTAGTACATTACGTGGTTAAACATCCCAAAGATAAATTAACTGAGAGTTTATTTGAATTTTGAATATTGAGAAGAGTGTGAATATTGTGTTGGATTTTATATTACATATCATATTAAGCAAATCAATTAATACAAGGCTTCACATCAGCAAACACAAATTATCATTCACTACAGGGCTTAATTAAAATTTAGAACCAGGGCTGACAACAAAAGCTATATATAATGATTGAATGGTTTAAAATTTTGATATTGAGTAGTTTGTGTTTATATTTCAAAGAGTGTCGAATCTTGCAAATTTCCATCAATCTAAATTGTGATGTAGGTAACTTGTGCTTGACAAATCATTTGGTTGTTTGTTTTCAAATTGTGGATGATTGGTTTGGTTACTTGAATGATTGGTTTGGTTGCTTGGTTGTTTACATAGTTGTGTTGATTGATTGAATTAAAAGAACTAAGTTCTTGTGTGATTAAAGAATTAAACAAACAAGTCAAGAATTAGCTCAAAGAAATAAAAGAAGACTAAGGATTCTTAAAAGGAATTAAAAGAAATTTTTATAATCCAATTCACCCTCCTCTTGGGACTACACCTTACTTCTCAATTGGTATCAAAGAGGTGTTATAACAAATCCTAACAAGTAGTTGTAAAAAGATCTAATGGCACACTTAGGTGTAGCTCCCTTTGGAAAGAGACAACCTTCAACTAGGCCACCAATCTTTTGTGGACACAACTATACATTTTGGAAAAGGAGAATGCAAATATACCTTCAAACCATGGATTGAAAAGCTTAGGAGGTTGTCGCGTATGGTGATCTAATTCCTACCACATTAGTAGATAGAAAACAAATACCTAAGGAAAATAAAGATATGACTGAAAGAAATTATAAAATGTTGCAAATAAATTCTAGTGCTATGAATGTTCTATATTGTGCTTTAGATGCCAATGAATTTTATAAAGCAATAACTTGCAAATCAACTAAATAAATATGAGACAAATTAGAAGTAACATATGAAGGAACTATAGATGTTAGGGATAATAGGATCGATATGC
This sequence comes from Malania oleifera, assembly GCF_029873635.1. Classification (NCBI taxonomy): domain Eukaryota; kingdom Viridiplantae; phylum Streptophyta; class Magnoliopsida; order Santalales; family Ximeniaceae; genus Malania; species Malania oleifera. Next base: position 7,481,643 of record NC_080418.1, read on the forward strand.
TTACAAGTGAATATGAAACTTTTAAGATGAACCCGGATGAATCCATAACTAATATGTTCACTAGATTCAGTCACATAATAAATTCCCTAAATGCACTAGGAAAAACCTACACTACTTATGAGATGATAAGGAAAATTCTTAGAGGATTGTCAACTATATGGGAACCAAAAGCCACTGCCATAAAGGAAGGAAGAAATCTGAAAACCACTTCCTTAGATGAACTTATAGGTTCTCTCCTCACATACGAAATGACAATAAATGAAAAGAATGAAAAAACCAAAACCCAAGAATCAATAGCCTTTAAAACCTTAAAAAAAAACTCAAGTAGTGAAATAGATAAAGATGAAGAAGCCTTTATATCTAAGAAGCTAGCAAAAATTCTAAGAAGGAAAAATAAATTCAAAAGAAAATCCAAATCCGAATCTGATTAAGAAGATATTAGCACCAAGAAATCAAAGAATAAAACTCCTATGTGTTATAATTGCAACAAAGTTGGACATATAAAATCAGAATGTCCACTACTACTTAAGAAAGAGTCTAAAAAGAAAAAGAAAAAGGTCATGAAAGCCACTACTTGGGACATGATGAGTACAAATAGTTTAGAAAATGAATCAAGTGACCAAGAGGTTGCTTATACGTGTTTTATGGCTTGGGATGATGAGGAAAGCTCCTCATCTAAATCTTCAAATAATTCTTGTAGTGATGAATCCAATGATGAAAGCATGTCATCTTATAAAGAACTTCAAAATGACTTATTCAAGGTGCATAAAATGTTAATTAAAGTAACTAAATAAAATACTTCATTGAAAAACAAGAATGAAAGAATGATGAAAGAGTTAGAATCTCTTAGAACTGCTGAAAGAGAAAAGGATTCAAGAATCAAGAAAATAGAAAGTAAGAATGAAGCTATGGCGAAGGAGCTAGAATCTAAAAATCTTACTGAAAAGGAAAAAGACTTGAAAATCAAAGAATTAAAATGCAAGAATGAAAAAATGATAGAAGACCTTCGATCCCTATCCTCTACGGTATATGAGAAATATATATATATATATATATATATATATATTTCTGAATTAGAGGATAAAATAAGAAAATTATCTCTAGAGTTAGAGAAATCTCAGAAGAAGGTTGATAACAAAAAAGAGATAGAGTTAAATAATCTAAAAAATTAGATTAAAGATAAAGAAAAGATCATTTATAACTTTACAAAAGGAAAAAACAAACTTTGACAAAATGATAGACTCACAAAGGATGACTTTAAATAAAGAAGACATTGGATTTAACAGGATTGAAAATACAAAGAAACAGAATCTTTACATGAGATATTTTTCAAAAGCATCCAAAGACTATGCTACCACATCTAGTAATGCCTACACTAATACAATATGCTATCAATGAAAAAAAAAAGGGCATATCAAGTTTGAATGTCCATTCAAGAGAAAGGATGTAAAAACTAAACAAGTATGGAAAGTAAAAGAAACATCCTTTATCAAACCAACCGGACCCAAGAAAGTATGGATACCAAGATAAAAGACTAGTTCATAAATGAAAAACTCTATGGATTAAGTCACTCCCCTTTAAAAATTAAGAAAGTAACTTAATTCATGATCAACAAATGAGTTTAAGAGCTTATTATAACAAATTCAAAAATGGCATTGTTGGCAAAATCATAGGATGATTTTTTACAAAGCTTAGCTTAAGAAAATATTAAGAAAAATATCAAATTGAGCTTATTACATACGTACTTCAAGTTGATTTAAGCATGATTTTTCATTTTGAAGCTCACTAGGTAAAGAGACTTAGAGACCTTAGTTTTAAGTCTTGGAACTTATTTTTCAAAGAAGAACAAATTGAGATTTTAAGTCTAAATAAACAAAGAAGAGAGAAATAAAAAATGTCTTGAAATGAGCAACAACTGGTTGACAGACGAATGCCTGTCATGGACAATCAACTGACAAATTAAAGGACCTTGATTAAGTAGGCAGAAGCACGACAAATGACTGTCAAGTTATTGATAGACGACTGTCACTGACAATTGAGACTGCGTAGGTTTTGTCAGCCGTCTGTCACCTTTCTGTTCATTTTTAAAAACTTGGTCATTTAGTGACAGACGACTACCCCCTGTTGACCAGCGACTGCATAAATTTTTTTTAAAAGATATTTGAGAATGAAATGCTATATGCTATATGCTTACATGTTTATATGATATGTCATATGCTTCATATGTATGACTTGACATGACTTGACTTATATTGATATTTTATGGCTCACTATGTTGAAAATTTGAGCATGAGATTATTGAGTATAAGCATGAATTTTGATATGAGATTAATTCTTGATCATGCATGCTATTAATGAAATACATGGATAGACTTACTGCTTTTTATATCGATATCCATGAGTTATGAAAGATATAATGGTTATATTGGTATCCATGAGCTGTGTATAATGTGATAATGACTTTAGTATCTATAAAGTCTTTGGTATCCATGAATATTTTTGGTATCACATTTTAAAAAAATTTTAATCGGTATCACAAATTTTTTTTTTTTTTTTTTAAAGCTCATTTGGTATCACAATCTAAAAGGTCAATTGGTTTTTTTAAACATGACAAAAATAATTATATCTATGAGCATGGTATGACATTGATGATATGGGTATAATATTGATATTTGATACATAATGTGAATCAATGTTTTGAAATATAGGAAGATAAAAGCAAAATTGATAACAAAACTGAATGTATTGAATTCAGGAGGAGTGTTATGTCATATTGCTTATATTATGATTGTTTCCCTATTAATCAATTCAAAGAATTTTCAATTGGTATCATGAATTAAATTTTCAATTGGTATCAATTCTTAGTTGGTATCATGAATTTTAAATAGATATCATGAATTCAATTTTAAATCAGTATCATAAAATCAACAATTGAAATCTTGAATATTGTCTAAAATAAAAAGCTGTTAGTAATGAAGTTACAACTCATATACTTGAATGTTATAACACGCTACACATGCTATATTGAAAAATAATAAATTGAGTGCGTTCATATGTTTGATACGCATTGTAACGACCCCCCTTTCGGCCGTTGTCACTTTCCTTTAGGGGCCTTGCGCCCATGGCAACAATGGGTACCTATTAGAGCACTCACTGAGATTAAGGCATTACGTATCGCCGTCCCTTAATTCAGCAAGCCCCCGGGAGGAGAGTCTTACTTCACCACAATCATTTATAAGCAAGAGTTCCCGAGTATCGGGGGTGACTACCCCTTTGCTCTGATACCATCTGTAACGACCTCCCTTTCGGGCGTTGTCACTTTCCCTTAGGGGCCTTGCGCTCGTGGCAACAATGAGTACCTATCAGAGTACTCACTGAGATTGAGGCGTTACGTATCGCCATCCCTCAATTCAACAAGCCCTCGGACGGAGAGTCTTACTTTGCCACAATCATTCATAAGCGAGAGTTCTCAAGGATCGGGGGTAACTACCCCTTTGCTCTGAGGGGCGTTACACGCATGTTTGATGATATGCTCAAAATGTGATTTTACTTGAACTTAATTATTTTTTTCTCTTTTTGATTGATGTCAAAAGAGGGAGAAGTTTTAAGCAAAAATTAAGCATGGTATTGCAATAATTGAGCATGAACATAATATATATCAAAATTAGGAAAATGTACTTGATATTGATTGATAAACTTGAACTTAAATGAAGTGATGAGCATAATTGTAAAAGAGTTTTGAAATTAATATTGATCTTGCGAATATTATTAAGATGATCCTTATTGAAAGGGGGAGTTTTTTTTAGACTCACTCCAATTTTTGCTTCTTATTTGTTATCATAAAAAAAAAGGGAGATTGTTGGCCTTATAAGGCTTAACATCTTGTTTTGATGCTAACAAACAAGTAGAACTTCACATGCTTTGGTTAAGTGATTTATTTTCAGGACTCAATGATGAATGCAAGGTTAAAGAATTCATGAAAGCTTGTACTTCAAAGAATGATGATTATATCAAAGCTTGAGACATGGATTAAAACTTGAAGATCATGAGAGCATTGATATTAAAGTAAAAGTTTCAAGAATGAAAGCCCAAGTGATCAACATGAAAAGCTCAATGAAAGATGAAGCAAGCATAAAGACCTCAAGGAATTCAAGAATTGAAAATTTGAAAGAGTCTATAGGAAATGTCATGTAAGTACTTCAAAGAATTTCAATATGGATGCATGAAACTCTTAGGTTCATTTATTGGACCTAGATACCTTTTAACATACTTGGAAAATATTTTTATAAGGTCAAAAATTGTTTCAAAAATGTAAGAATCATTTTTGGAATCAAAAGCACCAAAAAGAGGATTTATCAAATGCTGTCAATTTTTCTACATCCACATTGATGTACATTTTTATCCATCAAAAGATCCTTATTTTAAAATGTATTCAACATGAAAGTTTTATTATTTTCTCTTAGATTTCATTTGACACCAAGAACGTCAAATTTGGAGTAATACAAAAAAGTTATGATCAAATGACTGAAGGGTGCTCGAAGCTGACAGCTTGACAGACGACTGTCAAGAACTGGACAGCCAACTGCCAGTGCACTTTGAGGCGCCTGTTCGTGTTTGGACAGCCGACTGCCACCTTACTGTCCCTTTGGTTTAACTGGACAGACGACTGCCAAAAATGGACAGTCATCTGTCACGCGACTGTTTTGAATTTTTTCATAACGGTTAAATTTTTTAAATGAGGTCGCTTAGGGCTCAAATTTGTGAAAACTTAGGGAATACTCTAAGTCACTTGGGGATCAAGTTACGTACTGTAGACACCCCATTTATACCCAGGCCCAATATATGTATTACTATTATTATTATTATTATTTATTATTATTATTATTATTATTTATTCTTCTTATTATTATTATTATTATTATTATTATTAATCTTCACTAATCTTGTTATTTTTATTATTATTATTATTATTATTTTCTGTATAATTATTATTATTTTTCATTAGTATTATTAATAGTACTTTATTATTATTATTATTATTATTATTATTATTATTATTATTATTATTATTATTATTTTCATTATTATTTTTATTATTTTTATTATCATTAGTATTTTTATTACTATTATTACTATTATCTTATTTATTATTATTATTTTTCATTAGTATTATTATTATTACTTTTATTTTTATTTCTATTTATATTGTTTATTATTATTATTATTATTATTATTTATTATTATTTTCATTATTATTGACATTATTTTTAATTATTATTATTATTAGTATGTTTACCTTTATTATTATTATTATTTTATTTATTTATTTATCTTTGTTATTACTATTATTATTATTATTATTATTTATTTCGGTTATTATTATTATTATTATTATTATTATTATTATTATTATTATTATTGTTATTATTTTGTTGTCACTATTATTTTTAGTATCTTTATTATCATTATTATTATTACTATTATTTATTTATCTTGTTATTATTATTATTATTATTATTATTATTATTTTCTGTATTATTATTATTATTATTATTAGTTATTTTTGTCATTACTATTATATATATTATTACCATAAAATATGAAGGGAATAAAAATGAAAAAGGAAAGGAGAAGAAGGAATTTTTAGGGTTGAGATTTTATGAAAGGGGGGAGCCAGAGTGCACAGGGACAGCCACAGCCGGAGCCAGAAATAAAATCCCCTGCTTCTTCTTCTTCTTCTTTTCCGAGCCCCGTTCTAGCCCTCGAGCCACCACTGCTCATCCTCTTTGCCATAGACTACGGCAGCCCCTCATCCCCGGTCACCTTACTTCTAGCAACCACCACCGCACCCAGCCACCATCTCTGACGAACCTGCAAGCAAAACCACCTCCTTCCGGCCGCCCCTGCAACCACTCTCGCGCCAGCACGGACAGATCAGTGCCATCCCTCACGCAGCAACCGATCCATCCTCCACGGCCAGACCCGAGCCCTCTTCTCCGGCCTCCTCTGCCCTTGTCATCGCCGGCACGTCTAACAGCTCTGCAGATCTCGGGCTAGCCACCGTCTTCAGCAAAGCACCACCCTGGGGAGACTCACAACCACCTTGCTGTCACACAACCAGCAAGCCAGCATTCCAGCTGCCGCGAGCACAGTCAACAACTCTGGCTGCCCTCCGTCCTCCGGTGACCTGCTTCTCAAGTGGCCGACTAGGTATATATTGGCTTGTATATATGTATATTGGTACAAAGGTGCTATCTTTAGGTATTGTATATGTAGATATACATATACACACACACACACACACACACACACACACACACACATATATATATATATATATACTGGTTTGTTCTGTTTTCAGTATATAAGGTTTAGGTTTTTATGTTATTTTATTTTTCTGTATGTATTGTTGTTTATTATTACTTTGTTAAACTTTTTTTTTTTATCATGATTCTAGGCTATTATTTTGTACATATGCAGTGGCTTGGTTTTCTATTTTCATTATGTTATATTGATATATTCTATGTGTTTCCTTTATTAGGTACATATTTTATCATCGATATATGTTTGTTATTGTCTTATGGTATTAATTTTTGTAGGTTTACTGTATGTTTATCATCTATTTGTTTTTGCAGGTGGTATATTTAAGGGTTTCATTTACGTGTAAATTTATTGTACATATTAAATAATATTATTATTGTTGGATTATTATTATCATTATTATTATTATTATTATTATTATTATTATTTTTATTATGTATTAGTTTGTATTATTATTAAAGTGTTTATATAACTATCGTAATAAAGCTTTTATTATTATTGTGTATTGACATTGTTGGCATATTTATTGTATTAAATTTCTGCATATTTATGTGGTTCTTATTAGTGCCTTATATATTTATATTCATGTTATTATTGGTTGCATATTTTAATTGTATACTTAATTTGCATGCACACTTATTATTGTTATAGCCATATATGTTTATTTGCATATTTATATTATCATCGAACGTACATTTTATTGTATAGCTAGCATATTTCTACTATTATTAGTGTGATTGCCTCATATAGTTATTTGCATATTCATTGCGCATTCTATTGTATATTTGATTACACATTTATTTTCATATTTCCATGTTAGGTTTTGGTATATTTCCTCATTATCACATGTTTCCATATCGTACCCATGTATATTGGCATAATAGATTATAATTTGAATTGTTGCCATAATTTTGTCTTATTTGTTTCTATGTTGTTTATATTTAATTTCTAGGGTTTGAATTATTGTCACGTTTCCTTTATTGTTAATACTAGGGTTTTGTTAGTATTATGTCAAAGTTTTGATTATTTATAGTTAAGATTTATGCATGTATTTGTTAAGATATATTATTATCATATTGTATAGCCTACATCTTAATTGTAGGGTTGATTTGTTTCTTTAATTATTTCCATATTGTATATATTTATATATATTGTTATATTGTTATATTATTGTCGTGTTGTTTTATTGTTATTGTTGTAGCGAATATTCCTATAGTGTATATTGTTATATTGTTATATGGTATATATATATATATATATATGAGTATAATGTTATATTAAGTATATTGTTATATTTAGTATTCTCAGGTCACAGTTCATATTAAGAATATTGGCATATTTTAGTATTATATTAAGTTTAGTATTTTATTCCATATTATTATTATTATTATTATTATTATTATTATGTTTTGTATTATTTATTAGTGTATTTTTTTTTAGTATTCTAATATATATGGTATCATTTTAGTAACTTTAGTATCTTCATATATATAGTATATGGTGTTTTATTGATAAGTATATGTAGTTTAATTTCTTAGTGTATTATCTCATTAATATATATTAAAACCTCCCATACTAGTATTTCCCTATAAAAATTTTATATATCATTTCAAAATTTTGGGAGTGTATTTTCTTAATTATAATCCCTATGATTTTATTGCGAGGGTATGAGCCTTCGGGCATCACGTACCCTAAGCTCTGAGGGAATGTCTATATATATATATTATCTTTATTTATTTATTATTTTATTTATTTATTTATTTATTTATTTTTTACATGTACTTATAAATTCATAAAAAAATGAGTAATTTAAAGAATTATTAGATTAACTTAGGGATAATTTTAAATTAATTAGGTACCGTTCGTAAGAACGGGCGCGTAGGGGGTGCTCGTACCTTCCCCTCGCGTAACCGAACTCCCGAGCCTAACTCTGGTAATGTAGACCGATTCTACCCCTAACGGGGTAGTAATCATGTGTTCTAATCGCACTAAAGGTTAGTGGCGACTCCGATATTCTATGTTTTTCCTTAAAAATAAAAATGATTTTTTATTTCTCCGCTCGGGGCACACGCGCTCCCGGGACGTCACGACAGTTTGGCGACTCCGCTGGGGACCTAGAGAGTCGAGCCATTAATTAATTGAAAATTATCCCAAGTTTAAATTTAATAAATCTATTAATTACTCCTTATTTTGTAAATATTGTAATTTGTAAATAACTTTACTTAATTGTAAATATTTTACTTCCATAATTTGTAAAAAACCTCAATTAATTAAAAATATTTTGTTTCCTAATTTGTTGAGCATTAATTGTAGATATTTTGTTTCTAAATATTCTGAATAAGCATATTAATTGTAGATATTGTGAATAAGCATATTAATTACAGATATTTTGTATACTAATCATAAATATTTTGTTTCCTTATTTTTTGTTTCCAAATTTTTTAGAATCAACATGTTAATGGCAGATAATATGTTTCCATATCTTGTGAATAAATACATTAATGGTAGATATCTTGCTTCCATATTCTTTATAGCATGTGAATAAATGTGGGGATAGCGGGATTAGGTTAAAGTTTGAATTCACACACTCTCACGCTCTATACCCGAGCTTTACCTGCTAAGATTAGATAGGGGTGTAATAGCGTTTGTCCCTTCGTAGCTTAAGCTTGATGGGACCCGCAAACCACCCCGCTCAATGCGAGTTTTGTCCGGACCCCTATGGGGGAGGATGAAATTTCAAATTGGGGACCTTTTTGTCAATAGGGATTAAAGCCTACCCACACGTAATTGTCCATAGTGTTCCCTTAATTAGGATAGAGTCATGAAGAAACCCTATAAAATAGGTGTACCTACCCTGGGTTGGGACAGGAGCCACATCCTTCTCCATGTATAGTGTGTTGTATATAAGCTATGAGATACTTTGTATTATATCATACATTTGACATCCATACATACTACTTAGCCAGTATTTTGGAAAAGCCCAATAATGAGACCATGGCCCATCCTTTAAAAAATGAAGCACTTGGCCCAAGCATTTTAAAATATGGGTTGGCCCAACCCTTTTCAAGTAACTCGGACCCAATTTTTTGAGAAATAACAAGTATAGGCCCAACATTTTCCTAAGTAAAAACTCGGTCCAGGCCTGATTTTCAAAATGGGTCAAATCCAGATTTCCATAAATGGGCTTCGGCCTTATTACCCTAAAAATCCGGGCCCATATTTTCTAAACAATCCGAGCCCAAATCCTTTTAAAATTAGGGCCTGATCCCATCATGAAGTATATTGAAGCCCATATTTTAAAATACTTGAGGCCCAAGTGCACACTAAAGTCCACAAGTCCGCACTAAAAAAATCCAACGGGTTGACCAACCTGGGTCAACCCCAACCTCATATCATAATTTGACCCTTCATAAAATCTGAGATACATGAACCGATTGAGGGAAGAATTGAATTTAAATTGTGGCCCATCAATGATTGTCTTGAAATCTCTCATTAGTGGGACTTTTCCTAGAATGCTAACAAAGTAGTTAGTTAGGTTACATTGCATCCATGTATTCATGCGTAATTTCACGCGTAATCATGCATGCTAGGTCACATGCATGTTCATATCTCTATTTGTATGTGTAATTGCACTAGTTACATCCATGCACAAACATACATTGCATCTATGCATTCATACCTATGCATTCACGATTCTAAAAAGGGAAGGTTTTGGTTTGCAGTGCCTAGCCACAGAAATCGTCTGAGCAAGCAACATTGAGACTGTCACGCATCAATACAATACCAGGAGAAGGGAAAAAGAAATGAGTGAACAATTGGAAGGTAGAGTCCTAGGCATAGAACAAGGACAGGAAGAATTGATTGAAAAAATGAGTAAAATTATGGAATTGTTGATGAATAAAGGAAAAGCGGTACAAAATAATTCTGAAACAGATATAGACCCTACTCATCCTCCAGGGTTCACCCTAAATCATGGACAAATATCAGCTCCACCGCCGGGTGTCATGGGGGATCCAATGCCAAATATGCCTCCATTTATCCCAACTGTGCCTGCACAGGGGTTTCCAGTGGCAGGGACTTCCCCCTTAGCAACTCCTGATATGGGGATAAATAGACCTGAGTCTGAGCGTCGTTGTGACGTATTGGAGGAGCGCTTGAAAGCAATTGAAGGGTATAATACATTTGATTCCATTGACCCTAATGACCTTTGCCTAGTACCAAAGGTCACTCTGCCGCCAAAATTCAAGTTGCCGGATTGTGAAAAATTCGATGGGACCCACTGTCCTCGGACCCACCTGCGCTTGTATTGCCAAAAAATGGCTGCACATACTGATGATGAAAGGTTGATGATGCATTGCTTTCAAGATAGTTTGACTGGAGCAGCTATCAGATGGTACATTCAGCAGGATCGAGCTCGAATTCGTACTTGGAAAGATCTGGCAAATTCCTTCATAGCTCAGTACCGCCACGTGATAGAAATGGCACCTGATCGCATGACCTTACAAAGCATGCAAATGAAACCTAATGAAACATTCAGAGAATATGCATATAGATGGAGGGACATGCTCAACACTGATTTGGACATCGATGGCAAGTACCAGCCGGTTGTCAAGGGCTCCAGCGGCAACGATCAGCAGATGACGGGATCTTCGTCATCTCTTCTAGCGGATTGGAATTCCTACGCTGCGTCCAAATCTTCCAACGAGAGCACCTCCATTATTGCTCTATTTTATTTACTTCTTTTGGGACTGCCCCTCCCCATGTTGCTGCCGAAGTTCCCCAACTTGTACGGCAAGCGCCGAGAGCTCGCCAAGATTCGGATGTAGAAAAAAGAGATTGGGTTTCTCGAGGAGGAATTAAAATCCATTGAAGGCCTTCCACCTGCTTCAATACTCGGCAAAAAGGTTGTTGATTCTGTGGTCCCAAACCTAGATTTTTTAATGCCAAAAAAAATCATGAGAGTTATAAAGCTTGTCGCTTTTGGAAGTGGCTCTGTGGGATGTCCTGTTTCAAATCCTCATGGATTTGCTGCTGTGTCGGTTGTTCTCTTCATCTGGAAAGATCAATTTGCTGTTATTGCAAACTCTGTAGCTGCAATCCATTAAACCTTTGCGACTACAATTCTTGCAATTGCCCTTCTTGCATCAAATGCTCGTTGCCAAAGTGCAGGTGCAAGTGGAGGTGTTTCTCTTGGCCTTCCTGCTCCTGCCGCTTTAAGATCTCCTGGAGAAACTGGTGCTTGTGATGATTATTTGCCATCATAAGTCTGGGTGTTGCAAGCCTCCAACAGTTTGTGGATATACTTTCGTGAACCCAATTACATAGGTGAATCCAGTCATTGGCTTCTTGGTCTTGTTTGGTTTTTCTTTGAAGTTTTGTTTTATCTCTTGCTGATTGTTGAGCAGAGATGTTGTTTGTTGCTATTAGTTTAAAAAAAAATGGTGGCAATTGGAATTCTGGAACAGGTCTTCAGGAAATTCCTTCCATATCTGCTGTTCCATTATCTTAGTTGAAGTTGATTCCCGGTAATTTTACTTGATTTCTCGCAAGAAGGACATCAATGTCAAGATTCTCTTACGACCTTAGGCTTTCCAACTGCTTCTCCGATTCCGGTGTCCTTATTCCGGTGCTTGTGTTAGAATGCGGCTCGGTATATCTCAGTTTTCTTTGATTTGTTTTTAGTTGTAGTGATTGCCGATCAGGAGCTTTGCACTTTAGAGTGACTTCATAGCTCTCCACTCTCATCTCTATCTTGGAGCGGAAAACGCTCTGATACCATGTTAAAAAAATAAAATTATATTATTCTGAAATAATATAATTTTATTTATTTAATAGTTAAACATCCCAAAGATAAATTAACTGAGAGTTTATTTGAATTTTGAATATTGGGAAGAGTGTGAATATTGTGTTGGATTTTATATTACATATCATATTAAGCAAATCAATTAATACAAGACTTCACATTATCAAACACAAATTATCTTTCACTACAGGGGTTAATTCAAATTTATATCCAGGGCTGACAACAAAAGCTATATTATGATTGAATGGTTTAAAATTTTGATATTGAGTAGTTTGTGTTTATATTTCAAAGAGTGTTGAATCTTGCAAATTTCCATCAATCTAAATTGTGTTGTAGGTAACTTGTGCTTGGCAAATCATTTGGTTGTTTGTTTTCAAATTGTGGATGATTGGCTTGGTTACTTGAATGATTGGTTTGGTTACTTGGTTGTTTACATAGTTGTGTTGATTGATTGAATTAAAAGAATTAAGTTTTTGAGTTATTAAAGAATTAAACAAACAAGTCAAGAATTAGCTCAAAGAAATAAAAGAAGGTTAAAGATTCTTAAAAGGAATTAAAATAAATTTTTATAATCCAATTCACCCCCCTCTTGGGACTGCACCTTACTTTTCAAGGATTTTATTAGGTATAATGCACCGGACCCAGGTTTAAAGGTTCGGGGCATTACAGTTACGACTTTTCTAGGGTTCCCGAGCCTAGGGTTCAGTTGATCGACTTTATTTCCGAAACCAACCGTGTAAATTTAAATATGATATTTTAAAGTATAGTATTGGACTTTCTGGACGTTTTCACTGGTTTGGAAATTGTTATTTCAAACCATAGGCTTGTTTTAAAACCAACTAAAGACGGTAGGGTTGATTATCTCCATTTTTCCCATATTTAGCTAGTAAAATAACAACCTAGAGATATTCATACCCTAATTTTAGTAGCAGTATTTACTTTCTCAAGCAGATGATTTATTTATGAGTTATTAGATGAAAAATTGTATGGCACGAGTATAGGTTTTAATTGACATTAAATGAGCAGGTTTTGTATAATACTGAAATGTAACGGCTATATGCCGAGATACGAGATATAATGGCTAAATGTTGAGTTTATGAAATGTTTAATTTTTATCGAACCAACTTATGACAAACATGATACGCCAAGTTTTAATAAGTCAGTATATAGCAGATATTTTCATAGAATTATGTATAGCTTATGTCCTATACAATTTTTATGAAATGAATCATGATTATAGTTTTATATGATGTAAATTGCCATATATAATAGTAGAGCCCTGTTGTTATGATCTTATGGTAAGAGCACGGTACCGTAATTATATGTATGTAGGAGTGCAACCACGTGTCTCAGATAGAGTGTGGATATGGGAAAGACGATTAGTGGCCTGGGTAAAGTACTCGCCGACGCAAAAATTTCGGGGCTCTATCCGATCCAGTAATTCCAAATGACTTTGCCTTTAGGCATAGGGTAGACACCATCGTACTACTATTATGTTTGACTTAGCTATAGTCGGCTGGGTATATGCCAGGTCTAGCCTCCGGCCCACATAAACCGTCATGAAGGGAAGCATGTCGCACGTGTATGTGATGGCGTGACGACGCTTGTCTTACAGACCAGGTTGTATCTTTTAGGCATATGTGGACTATTTACTAAGGAAAAAGTTATATTAAAAAAGTAGTATGTATTTTCAGATTTACAGAGTAATACGGATTTTAAAAAGACAATTAAATGTATTTAAATGTTCGCAGTATATGTACACACGATATCTCATGCTAGCCTCACACTAATGATAATATAATTCGTCTTACTAAGAGGTGTCTCATCCTAGCGTACAAATGTTATTTCAGGTCCACCGAGGGATTGAGCCTAACGTTTTGTCGAACTAAGTTTAGACAGTAGACAGTCCTTGCCAAATTTGGTGAGATGTTAAAAAGTGTATGTCTCTTTTGGGAATTATAATAACAGATTATGTTTTTAGTTATGTATGGATGTAAATGGAAAACAATTAGAAACTCTGGTAAGTACTAGATGATGTATGTATTTCTGTTGTGCATGTTTATACAGATCAATATAAAACACCCATTTATCCCTTGTTTGAGCGGATTGTATATGTATGGTATTAGAGAGATATATGTTATGTATGTTAGTAGCACTCCGGACCCACCTAGAGGGTCAGGGCGCTACACATTACATTACACACGAGAAATGAAATCAAACCACAATGTTTAGTTCCAATCTCAACACTCTTATTGTTACGGCATGTCCGGTTTGCAAAAAAGAATAGCATAGAAAAGAATTGAATGAAAATTTAAACGAGGACCATGACGAAATCAAGTAAAAAATTTGATTCCATTTCTACTAATTTCATATCATTCCAACCAACCAATTTAAAAGAATGAAATCTACTGGTATGCCAAACAATAAAAATGAGAGGCCCAAGCTTCTTGAGCCCCACAAACAACTACAAATTAAAAATGAAAATCTCAATTAATGAGCAAACTTTGGATTCCCCTGTTCTGCAACTAACCACTAACAACTACAAATTAAAGTTCACCAATCAAAGAACTCCATCAATGCCCAATTTTATAGATTGAAAAAACAGAAGGAAGAAAATCTCCCCACCAATGGCACGTGGGGATTCCCAAAGGAATGCTGGTGCGCACGTGCAGGGATCCTAGTTAAGGGTTCTTGTTCTCGACTAAATTATTGATTCGTAATGGCTTCGTGTTGCTTTTTTTTTTTTTGGCAAATTTGTGGTATGATCTGTTTTGTTCTGTTTTTGTTGATTTCACAGTTAAAAACAGAGCACATGTTGAAGCTTTCGTCTATTGTATCTTAACTTCCCATGGTTTTGAGTGATGATTTTTGTTTGTTGCATATGGGTATTATATATTTGTTTACTGTTCTCATTTGACTCACCTCAAATTATTTAATTTGTCTTCATTTTTATTGCTTAAATTTTTCGGCATTTGGGCCATTTTAATGCCGTTTTTTTTTTGTTTTTTAAATGATAGTGCCAAAGTCCCTTTGGACACTCAATTAATACACCGAGATTATAGACCTGTCCCTCTACCCTTTTCCACTTAGATATCAAGATATTATCTCAAATGGAAAGTCATAACTCATAAGACTTCAACTGCTTATTTAACCTATAGAGCCTTATGTTTGCCATCGAATCCACCGTTGCGGAACCATTTTAATACCATGTTATTGTAAAATCTTATCATCAAATGGATTTCGAGACTAGGGTTGGTAAAACGGGTTAACGGGTCGAGTTCGGGTGGATCATAAATGAGTCGGGATTAAATGGGTTCGACGTCGGGTTGACCCGTTTATTAACGGATAACTACTATATAAACCTAAATCCACAATCACCCGTTTAAAAATGTAATTTATTTATCTAAAGATTTTTAAACATTTCATATAAAATGACATTTAAAAAAAACATTTCATTTTATTTTTAGACGGATCATAAATGGGTCACCCGTCGGGTTGGGTTCGGGTTGACCCGTTTATAAACGGGTCAGCTTGTATTAAATCCAAACTCGATTTATACGAGCGGTCATATGTCACCTGTTGGATTTTGACCTGTTTTGCCACCCATATTCGAGACATAAACATGTAGACATTTGATTCGATGATATTATATACAGTCTTTAGGTCAAAACTTCCATAACAATTTTTAATGGTAATTATTATTATTATTATTATTATTTTTATTTTTTGCCATGAATTGAATCGTATAATCTAATAAGTTATATAAACTCAAACAACAGAAAAATGAAAATAAACTGAAAAGAGTCCACTCCGACTTGGTTTTTGGGGGTCATTTTTCTTCATAAAGAAATTATTAGGTAAGCACATCATGTCATTCATAAACTAATATAATAAAACAACAACGACCTACACATTAGACCAAAATAGTAAATTATAAATAATTTTTTTAAAAGTATAATAAAGAAATACGAGTTGTCACAGTTTTATTGAATTAGTTCAGGATTGTAAAGTAATATTTTAAAATTCTATATTATTTCTTATACTACATTTGGAAGCATAATATCAAGTTGTATAAAATCTTGAACTTGATAACGGAAATTTTAAAAATTTAAATATATAAATAAAAAATATTATTTAAAGAAGGAATATTAAATAATTATATACATATATTTATTTACCATGAAAACAGGGGATTTTTTTTTTTTTAACCTTAAAAAGAGAGTAGAATCTCAAAAAGGACAGCAGCATTTTTGAAACATCATTGTCGAATATCGGGATTTAACAGACTGAAGTTAACCTGTCCTAAAAGGCTGTAATAATTTGTAGCCACCCCATTTATCCATTGTCCTTTTTTGTTTCGTCCGCTGTCGGCCTCATCTCGCGATACGCTTCTGGGTTGATACAGCCCATTACGGGAACATCTCGGCCCACCTTACTTATACCGTGGCCCGCCCACCCTATTTTTGTAATTTCAATTCTCCCCAGGCCCATGGTCCACATGGGCCCATCTGTTCATCTCCTTGCCCCATGGGAATTTCCTTCATCCCCACCGTGTCCCAAATCATCTTCTCCTCCATTATTACCCATGACCACTCAGTATTCCTCTTTAACCCTCCTTTTTGGGTCAAAATTACAAAAACTGCCAGGCACCCATTTTGTAAAATCTTTTTTTGTATAATACGCATTTTAATAAGCTCTCTATTTTGATAATCATAAATTTAAAATTTTATAAATTTAAATAAAATATAATATAAAATTACACTCAATCTCGTGCAAATTAAGACCTAAAATTCTTAATCACATATATAAGTTACACGACTTTAAAATAATCTTAACGCTAAATATAAGAATCTTGATTTATCTATTTTTCTTCATCCAATTATTTGATTTTTTTATAAAACTATAAATCTCAAATTTAAAAATATAATTTATTTTTATCATATAAATCTCATGAGCGAGATATACTTTAATTTTAAAATTGTGTGAATATAGATAAATTATAATATAAAAATATGTTAAATTGTATCCAAAGATACATGAAGTTGTGGGGACAGGCCTTGTTTGGCTCCCAATCAGACATGCTATATTAGCGGGAGAAGGAATGAGTGCGAATGCAAAAATGGTCCCGTCCTTCCTCCGCAATTTCTTGATTCCTCACTGTATGAATTGTACCATTTTTGGGCTATTTTGGTGATAGTGTTGCATTTCATGGTTTTTATTTTTTTTTTATTACATAGGAATTTTAGCCATCAACGAGTCATTCGAATCTCCTGGTGCGGCATCAAATTTACAGATCAGCGTCCTTCACCTCCAGGTCTCGCTAGCTTTTACTTTTATTTGGTCTACCTAAAAATTAATCATAGAATCTTTAGAGTGATAAATTTGTAGCAATAGGATGTAAGATTTAATGTTTTTACAGAATTATGAATTATTAACATATGGAATAACTATATATACTCAAATTTTATTATGAGATTTTATTCCTATTTAATATAAATTAAGAGAGACATTAACATTAAACTCGACATTAACTTACATAAGATAAAAAATGAAAAGATGTTAAGAGATTGAAGAAAATGAAGTAATGCCTGTTGATTAAAGTAAGAGGTTATCAAATCAATCTTTACTTCTTAATATACATCCATAACTAATATGTAAACCACTGCAACCCATTAGTTGGGAATTCAATGTTAAAGCTTGATATACATTGTTGACCCACAACTTAACAACTTATACTTTCAGGTAAAGTAGTAATCTAACATGATATCAGAGCTGGTTATCAGGAGGTCCTAACTCCTAGTCTTGTTGCTCGCAATTTTTTAAAAAAAAATTGCATTCCTTATTATGGGTGCTATTTATCATGTGTTTATCTCTCTAGGTACTATCGGGCTGCACGTGCAGGGGAGTGTTAAAGTTTGATATACATTGTTGACCCATAACCTAAGAACTTAAACTTTTTGGTAAAGTACTAATCTAACAATAAATAAGCAAAAATCCCAAATGCCTATAAAAAGGACCATCCGAGGAAAGTAAGACATTTCAACTCATTCATACTCACTCCTTTATTATTGTGATCATATAGTCTTTTCAAATTTTTGACTTAAGCATTAGGGTGATCCCCCATAGCATACTTCAAATCCTACAAGCCATTTTTCCTTCATCCTTGGCAGGTGATCAAAGTCGTGATTTATCCAAATTCTCTAAGACACATTTTAGCAGCAACACTATCTATTGATAGTGGATGCAATAATAAAATAATATTTGTCTAAATTGTTATGTATATATATAATTTTTATTACATTCTAATTGCAATCCATTTTCTTCTGAAAATAGATACTTTGCATATCATACACAATTGAGGTGAAGGAAAATAAAAAATTATGGCTAAAGTAAATTAAAGTTCAAATTTTAAGAACAGAAACTCACTACTAAGTAATGGGGTGGATCTTATATGTGGTGTCCAAAAAAACCATTTATATTGCAAGGAATGCAAGTTAAAAGTGATAATAATCAATAGCTAAATACAAGGATGGACCTCACACATGAGGTTTTGTTCATTTAAAATTTGTTATAAATAAGAGATTTTGCACAAAAGGCGAGGGACCTTAAGGTCGAGGCTCCGTGACGTTGCCACACTCTAGGTAGAGCCAAGATCTTTCCCTAGTGCCGATGTCGAATTCTATCTGAGGCATCGACACAAGAAAATATGCATGGCAATCACCAAATAAGAAAATAATGAAAAAAAAAAAGAGAAAAAAGACTAACAATCATAAATAAGACATGGAGCCGCCACCTTATTTTTTGAAAGATAGGAAAAATAAAGAAGACCCTAAGTCTATGAAAATTAAAGATCTAATCTGAGAGTACATCTGTGTGTTGGTAAGGTGAAATGTTTAATCATCTTAGCGATGGTTAACCAATTAGCACCCCCAACGACACCCGTTTATAGAATGATAACTACAATTATGTGTGTGTGTGTGTGTTTCTCCTAATTTTTAAAATTATGAAAATGATAGAAAAACATGTTTTTCATTCATCTAGTAGGAACTATTGTGTATCGGCACTCCGATGTAACTTTTAGAAGTTTGAAGTATAGCTTTGAAGGGGGGGTTTGGCCTTAAAATCCTAATTTTGAAGAAAACATGATGATGATGATTCAAACTTGGGAACCGTTGGCCCATTTTCCGCACGGCTTGTTCTTACATGTCTTTGTTTATGAGAGTTGTGTTAGTAGTTGATTTTTGACTTAAAGATGCATATTTCACGTTTCGGGCGCCTAGAACCTCATTTTTTATCACTTGTTTTGTTACTCATACAATTCAAACTTGGGGACTATTGGCTCGTTTTCTTCATTATTTGTTCTTGCAAAGTCATTTCACTCACGAAAATTGTGTGGATAGTTGGTTTTTGACTTTAAAAATGTATATTTCACGTTTCGAGTACCTAGAACCCCATTTTGACTTGTTTTGTAGCTCCTATAGTTCAAACTTGAAAATTGTTGACATATTTTCCACACGACTTGTTCCTATAGGTCATTTTACTCGTGAGAGTTGTGTTGGTAGTTAGTTTTGACCTAAAGATGCATATTTAAATTTTTTACCACCTAGAACCCCATTTTATGATTTGTTTTGTAGCTCCTATAATTCAAACTTCGAAACCGTTGGCCTGTTTTCTATACAAATTATCCCTACGAGTTATTTTACTCACAAGAGTTGTGCATGTAGTTAGCTTTTGGCCTAAAGATGCATATTTCTTTTTTTGACTTTCTTTTTTGTAGCATCTATAGTTCAAACTTGGGCGTTGCCTCGTTTTCTGTATTACTTGTTCTTATGGATCATTTTACTTATGAGAGTTGTGTACATAGTTGTTTTTTGACTTGTTTTCATAAGATCCAAGTTGAATGTAATTTTAGAAAGATAAGTAACATACCATACATGTGAAGATGAAGGAGAAGTTGTCTCTCTTTTTGCGAGAAGATGTTGAATAATCTCTTGTAGTTGTTTGTGGCTTGCGCTCAACTCTTCAATCCGAGCATCTTTCTCCGCATCTCTCTCAACAATAATACACTTAAACATGGATGTCATCTTGAGATTGGTAGATGATGACTCTGCTAAATACTTGTTAGTTGCTCTTGGGGCAACCGCACCATCACCCATCCCTTTCAAATTCCAATAACAACTTAATGTAAGGTCCTCCAAACTCAATTTGCCTTAAACCACTTATTCAAATCACCTCAATAACCTTAGCATATAAAGGAATTTAACACATCTAAGCTCCAAATTTGACAATAAAAATTCATGAAAAATGGATATAACCAAAAAAAAAAATTGGCATTAAAAAACTAATATCAACTAGTAAATAAACTAAACAAATATTTTGCAGAGCATAAAAATATGGATTATAGTTTTACTAAAATTAGCTTGTGAGCAAGTGAAGATTCATCATCTATCATAATGTCTTTCATTGCTGTAAGACTCCAATACAATATGTAACGACCCGCTCCTTTTTCGCATATTATTTTTTTTTTTTTATATAAATAAATTATCATCACATCATACATTCCAGCTCAGCAAGACACAATCCACCTGGACCCGTGGGCACCAGGGATATAACAAAACATACAGCAGAAGCCTACGCAGCAGAAAGTACAAAATTATATACATCTCATCACAATGTGCATAACACATACCAGAGTCACTACAATTACTATCTCACAGTATATACATCCCAAAAATGAAATCTAGGGACAATCCCCACAAAAACCTAACTGTCCCTACCAAAAACTTACCCTTCCAAAGAGGGCAACCAACTGATCTAGATCAGCGGGGCTTTTCCCGCTCTCCTATCAGGGGCTCCTGAAAAATGTATAAGATTTAGGGGTGAGACACCTCTCAGTAAGGGAAATAAACTAATACCAGTGTGTGGCAACATGAGTATTCTGTGTTCTACATATACCATACATAACATATTCAATACTGTTTATCAAATCTGGGAAAACATATGCATATCAACACATAGCAGAATATACTGCATTTTCATAAACATATCTCATCTCATACACTAATAATAACATAAAACAGTCCTGGTAGGTTAGCTGGCTGTTGTCATGTATTACCCCCACATGACTGGGTTGTGTGGCCCGAAGGCGGGACTTGACAATAGTTGGCCGACCACTGCCAAGTCAAACAGTAGTCTGTAGGTCCGATGGGTCTACCCAGACTGGTCCGTACACCAGGGGCGATAACAGCACACTTCTTGAAAATAACCACATCGACCATCCAATCTCACACCACTCCGTACAGCGGCGTTAACACAGATATCATGATCACGAAGACCATGGACACATAACAACGGTACCGTGCAAGTGCTAGCCTAGACCAAGCCAACCAGGTTCTGATATCATATACATATACTAAAATCGTGATACATAAATATCTCATATCATTTATTTTCGCATCAATCATATCATTTCACATATATACGTGTATCATAAAAAATCATCGGCCCGTACGCCGGTATTACACATTTTAATATAGCACGGCCCGTACGCCGGCAAATCACATAGCACAGCCCGTACGCTGGCAATCCACATAGCACGGCCCATACGCCGGCAATCACATAGCACAGCCCGTATGCTGGCAAATCACATAGCACAGCCCATACGCTGGCAAATCTCATCCACATAGCACGGCCCATACGCCGGCAAATCACATATACATATAAAAATATCTCGGCCCGTACGCCGGTTTTCCATCATAGAAATCCATATCATCCCCATTCCAAAAAAAACTGTACAAAACATTTTTATACTCATGCCACACTAAACAAATTTTCCTCGTATTCAACATATCATCATTTAAACAGTATTTTCCAAATATAAATCATATATATAAATATATTTATTTTTCCTAAAACCAGATGCTACATATATGTATACATGCATTTTCTTAAACAAAACTAGCTTAGTTTATCCCCTTACCTGATTCCTGAAAAACCCTTAAGAAAATCTCCCCCGTACCCACAAGGTTCTCAACTCAACACCCTGAAAATGAAAACTCGCAGAATTAAAGTTCAGTATTTTCGTACGTACAACATTTTCTATAACTACCACTAAGTCAAATTCGACTTTAAAAAGTCTTACCTCAACTTAGGGATGATTTCCCACGTTCCCAATCAATACCCTGGAACTGAAAATTTCAAGTATTAAAGTTCAGTATTTTTATGCGTATATCACTTTCTTCAACTGTCAAAAATCCAAATATTGAATATAAAGCCTTACCTTGGATTTGGGATGAAATCCAATTTCGTTTTCCTGACGATCCGTTCCGGCAAACTTGTAGAGAATTTCGCCAGGAGCGTCGTGGTGGTTTCGGTTTGTCGATCCGGCGTAAAACTAACCCGAAATCGAAGAGAGAGAGAGAGTTGTAGGAGAGAGAGAGAGAGAAAGTGAGAGAGAAGAGAGACACGGCCAACAAATCCAAAAATTGGATTTCCTTCCAAAGCTTCTTAAAGAAGCTTGCTAATTTAATAATATATATATATATAATAAACCTAAATTAAAGTAAAGAAGCTTTCATACTTTTTTTTTTTTTTTATATATATATATATATACACACACACACAAGTATATATATATATGTATATTTGTTCCTTATCATACTGTTTATTTTATTTATTAATTTAATTAATTAATTTTATTTTATTATTTTATTATTATTATTATTATTTTTTTTTTTTTTCGGGTTACTACACAATATGTATTATTGTCGTAAAAGGAATAATTTCACTTATGTGGTAAGTCCAAGTGCACGAAATGTACCCTTGAAATAAAACTATAGTGCTCTTAAACAACCGATCTTGGGCTCCAAAATTTAAGTCCATGAATTCACCGCAAGACTATAAAGTGATTGATAAAAAATATCATCTTTATGTAACAAACTAGTTTGTTTCATAAAAATGTTTTTAATCACTTCACTTCATGTCTTGAATATTTTTATTTCATGGGCATTTTCACATCAATATATGTAGAAGTGTCAAGCTTGATTTGGGACCGATCTGAGCCGTCCACGCCGCTGCAGATCAAACGGCTACTGTGGTTTTTTATTTGTTAAGGGAGGCATTGTTGTAATTTGTTTTATCCTTCCTTTAGTTGTAAAATTGAACAGAGGGGGCAGGAGCGCTGGATCTTGGTGTCTTCACAACTTCAAGAAAAACAGCAGCGCAGGAGTGGTTCTTGGACACTTTAGTTTTCAACAGGTTCAGAGAGGAGAGCCGCGAGAGTCTTCCTCCAGCAGCGGAGCTGAGTCGTCTAATCTGGCAGAATCGCGAGTCTGCTTCACCCGAACAAAGGAGACGCTTCCTTTGCTCCAGCAACGAGAGACTCCTGTAGAGCCGTAAGGCTTCTTCATCCCCAGCCGTGAGAGATCCCTTCCCCGCCAAGAGAGAGCACCTGCAGCCGAGAGAGATCCTTCGCCTGCGCATTGGAGAGAAGGAGACGGCAAGAGGGTGGTCGGAGCTGGGGATCTGCAGCGGAGGTTCGGCATTGGGGGGATCTCCAACCGTCAGCGGAGGTAAACGCAAGGGTAAGGCAAGGTAAGCTCAGATTTGGTTTCTTGGGAGGGATTTCTTGTGGGGAAATCAAGGAGGAATATAGGAAGAAATCTAGGGTTCTTTGCAGGTGCACAGAGAGGGTTTCTTGGATTATTCTTAGGCTGATTTTCAGAAGAGATCGGTAAGACAAGAAAGGGTAAATCTGTGTGTACTTGTATTTATTTTCACCGATTTAATATAATATCTTTGGAGGTGAGTTTCTGCCGTAGATGTAGGCCAATGGTTGGGCCGAACTATATAAATATGTTCTTGTGGATTGTGCTTGTGACATGTTTATGCTTTGCTGAATATTATTTGGTGAACGTACATTTTTCTTGATCAGGCTTAGCACACACACTCGTCAAAATAAACAGGTTTATGTTTAGGTGTTATTGTGGCTGGTTTGGAATTAATTAAAATCTGAAAAAATTAGAATTAGCAATCAGCTGAATTACACACAACAAGTGGTATCCGAGCCTGGCTATGTGATGGGGACCGCTAGGTTTAAAATAGAAAAATTCACCGAAAAAAATGACTTTGGTTTGTGGAGGATTAAGATGCGTGCCATCTTGGTACAACAGGGGCTTGAGGAGGCTCTTCTTGGAGAAAAGAAGGGAGCATCCACTTCACAAGAGGGAAAACAAGATTTTCCCTCCACTGACAAAGTGAAGCCCGAAATCCTCCAAAAGGCGCATAGTGGCATTATCTTGTCCTTAGGAGACAAAGTGCTTAGGGAAGTTGCCAATGAGGATACGACAGCTGGAGTGTGGTCAAAACTAGAAAGTTTGTACATGACAAAATCCCTAGAAAATAAACTCCATAAGAAGATTAGACTCTACACCTTTAAAATGACCCCTGGAACATCAATTGATGAACATTTAGATGAATTTAATAAAATTCTTTTGGATCTTGCTAATATTGATATTAGTATAGATGAAGAAGACCAGACAATTCTTTTATTGAGTTCTCTTGATTCCACATATGACCATATTAAAGAAACTATGATGTATGGGAGAGAGAGGCTGACTTTAGAAGATGTGCAAGCCGTTTTGCAATCTAGGGAATTGCACACTAAGTTTGAGTCTAAATTAGGGTCAGGGAAAGGGTTAAATGTGAGAGGTAGGTCTGAAAAGAGGAACGAGAAAGGAAAAGACAAGATGTCTAGATCAAAGTCTAAGAGTAAGGCACTAAAATGTTTTGTATGTCACAAGGAAGGACATTTTATGAAAGATTGCCCTGAGAGGAAAAATGGTGCAAATGCCACCACCTCTGAATCAAAGGGTAAGGCAGCTGTAGTTTTAGATGAGTATGATAGTGCGGAAGTGTTGAATGTCTCTGATAGAGATTCGGGAGAAGAATGGATATTAGATTCAGGATGTTCCTTCCATATGTGTCCATTGAAAAACTGGTTTGAGTCCTTTACATGCTTAGAAGGAGGTCATGTTATCCTAGGAAACAATAAGTCATGTAAAATACAGGGTATAGGGACTGCGAGACTTCTAATGCATGATGGGATGGAGAGAGTGCTAAGAGATGTGAGGTACATACCTGAGCTGAAGAGAAACTTGATTTCTCTGGGTAGCTTAGATAAGACAGGGTACACGTTTAAGTCTGAAGGAGGTAGCCTAAGAGTTTATAGAGGTTCACTGGTAGTGATAAAAGGGGTGCTAAAGAATGGGCTGTACACCTTGGTAGGAAAGACAGTGATTGGTGAGGCTTCACCTATCAATCACAGGGTAGAAAATCAAGTTTTCTTGTGGCATAGGAGGCTAGGACATTAGCCAATAGGGCCTAAAGGACCTGAAGATAAAAGGGCTCCTTGGAGATAGGGAACTTAAGGAATTGTCATTCTGTGAGGAGTGTGTCTTGGGTAAGTCTACTAGGGTTAGTTTTAAGAAATCCACTCATACCACAAAACAGACTTTTGATTACATACATTTAGACTGTTAGACACTCTGATACTAGTGACCCACAACTTGAGGTGGAGCAACCCTTCACTTCTCATAGCCATTTAGAAACAGATGTTGCAGTTTTTGATGAGCAAAACTCAGAAACAGAAACCTCTGAATTAAGTAAAACTTACCTTCTAACACGGGATAGGGAGAGGAGGGTCATAAGACCTCCTCAAAGGTATGAGGAAGCTGATATGACTGCTTTTGCTCTTTCTGTTGTTGAAACAGAAATTGAGGTGGAGCCTAGGACTTTTAGAGAGGCCATTGATAGTAAAGAGGCTGAAAAATTGGATTCTTGTAATGCAAGAAGAAATGGAGTCTCTAAACAAGAATGAAACATGGGTGATGGTACCTAGAATGAAAAAAAAAACAGAAACTCATAGGATCCAAGTGGATCTTTAAGAGGAAAGAGGAAATCCCTGGAGTTGAACCACCTAGGTATAAAGCTAGGTTATTGGCTAAGGGATTTACACAAAGGGAAGGGAAAGACTATAATGAAATATTTTTCCGTTGTTGTGAGGCATAGTTCTATTAGAATTCTATTATCCTTTGTTGCTGTACATGACTTGCATTTGGAACAACTTGATGTTAAAACTGCTTTCTTGCATGGTACTTTGGAAGAAATAATTTATATGCAACCTCCTGAGGGCTTTGATACGGAAGTGAATAAAAATCATGTATGTTTATTAAAGAAATCTTTATATGGGTTGAAACAATCACCTAGACAATGGTATAAACGATTTGATTCTTACATGCTTCAAAATGATTTCTGTAGAAGCAATTATGATGGTTGTGTTTATTTTAAACCATGTGATAAATGTCATATATATTTGCTATTATATGTTGATGACATGTTGGTTGCTTGTCAAGACATGGATATGTTAAATCAAGTTAAGTGCATGCTCAAATCTGAATTTGAAATGAAAGACTTAGGACCTGTTAAAAGAATACTTGGTATGGAAATAACTAGAGAAAGGAATAAAAAGCTTCTCTATTTGTCCCAAAAGTCTTATATTTCAAAAGTGTTAAAAAGATTTGGAATGAGTCATGTTAAATCTACTTCTATTCCTGTTGCACAGCATGTTAAGTTGTGTAGCACACAGTGTCCTGAAACTGAAGATGAGTAACTGTTTATGAATAGAATACCTTATGCTAGTATGGTTGGGAGTGTAATGTATGCTATGGTATGTTCTAGACTTGATCTATCTTATGCTGTAAGTCAAGTGAGTAGATTTATGAGCAAACCTGGAAAACCACATTGGCATGCTTTGAAACAAATTTTTCAATACTTATCTGGATAAAACAGCAAGGATTAATATTTGGTAAAAAGGATATGCATTGTGAAATAGAATTAAAAGGATATGTAGATTCTGACTATGCTGGAAATTTAGATACCAGGAAATCTTTGTCTGGTATGGTCTTTTGTTTTTTAGGTAGTGCTATTAGTTGGACTTCGGATTTGATGACTAAAGTAGTACCTAAATCCAAGTTTGAACATGGTTCGAACTTGGTTAACTTTGGAAGCTATTAGTATTTTGTTTTGCAGGAACCACCATGGAAGATGCTAAAGAGGTGCAAGGGTTACAAGCTTGTCAAGGTGGAGAATTGTAGGAGTGTCAAGCTTGATCTGGGACAGATCTGAGCCATCCACTATGCTGCAGATCAAACGGCTGCTGTGGTTTTTTATTTGTTAAGGGGGGCATAGTTGTAATTTGTTTTATCCTTCCTTTAGTTGTAAAATTGAATAGAGGGGGCAGGGGCGCTGGATCTTGGCGTCTTCGCAACTTCAAGAAAAACAGCAGCACAGGAGGGGTTCTTAGACACTTCAGTTTTCAACAGGTTCAGAGAGGAGAGCCGCGAGAGTCTTCCTCCAGCAGCGGAGCCGAGTCGTCTTCTCTGGCAGAACCGCGAGTCTCCTTCACCCGAACAGAGGAGACGCTTCCTTTGCTCCAATAGCGAGAGACTCCTGCAGAGCCATGAGGCTACTTCATCGCCAGCCGTGAGAGATCCCTTCCCCACCGAGAGAGAGCACCTGCAGCCAAGAGAGATCCTTCGCCTGCGCACGGGAGAGAAGGAGACGGCAGGAGGGCGGTCGGCGCTGGGGATCTGCAGCGGAGGTTCGGCATTGGGGGGATCTCCAACCTTCAGCGGAGGTAAGCGCAAGGGTAAGGCAAGGTAAGCTCAGATTTGGTTTCTTGCGAGGGATTTCTTGTAGGGAAATCAGGGAGGAATATAGGGAGAAATCTAGGGTTCTTTGCAGGTGCAAAGAGAGGGTTTCTTGGATTATTCTTAGGCTGATTTTTAGAAGAGATCAGTAAAACAAGAAAGGGTAAATCTGTGTGTACTTGTATTTATTTCCACCGATTTAATATAGTGTCTTTGGAGGTGAGTTTCTGCCGTGGACGTAGGCCAATGGTTGGGCCGAACCACGTAAATATGTTCTTGTGGATTGTGCTTGTGACATGTTTATGCTTTACTGAATATTATTTGGTGAACGTACATTTTTCTTGATCAAGCTTAGCGCACACACTCGTCAAAATAAACAGGTTTATGTTTAGGTGTTATTGTGGCTGGTTTGGAATTAATTAAAATCTGAAAATTTTAGAATTAGCAATCAGCTAAATTACACACAACAATATATATATGTACTAATTGAACTTTTAAAATCTTAGTGATGGTAATTTCCTACACCAGACAAAACATGTAGTCCTATTCCCATGCATAAAAAAACCCAAACTTTAAATCACATAAATTATTGCGTTCTTATTTTTTTAAAACAAATTTATTTTCAATTTGTTGTATTTATACATAACCTGCGTTTTTACATCATATACCTTGAATGCAGGGGCGGCTCTGCCTTTAGGCCATTAAGGCACCCGCCTAGGGCCCCCAAATTTTTGGAGCTCCTCAATTTTTTTAATATAATAATATAATTTTTGGGCCTCAAAATTTTTTTAAATTAAATAATATTAATATTATTTATTATGCTCTATTCCCATTATTGACTTCCCAACTAACAAATAAATGAAATTATATTTTAAAATATAAAATAAATACAATTTAATTCTTTTTTTTTTTCAAGTCTTATACATCCCAACTAACAACTTTATTGTATTTCAAATTATCTATTACTCCCATCTCTCTCTCTTAGTCTCTCTAAAATTTTTTTTTCATCTCTCACACTGTCTCACTCTCATCTCTTAGT
Organism: Malania oleifera; assembly: GCF_029873635.1. Lineage (NCBI taxonomy): Eukaryota > Viridiplantae > Streptophyta > Magnoliopsida > Santalales > Ximeniaceae > Malania > Malania oleifera. The sequence continues at coordinate 7,510,513 of NC_080418.1, forward strand.
GCTATGATTTTTGTTCCAACTATTGTATTCATCATCTTCGGGCCTCCGATTCTTTGTAATTTTCTTCAACTCTAATTTTGATTTCAATGTTTGTATATTATTTTTCTATTATTTTCACTTTGAATTTTTTTTTTTTCTATTTTTTCTTAGATTTTGGAAGCTTTGAGGTTAGAGCGCTGTATCCGACAAGAATCTGATATCTCTAAAGTCTCGCTTGCCGATCGATTTGTAATAATAATAATAATCAGGTTATATTGTTTCAATCTACTATTTCTATAGATTTATTAAATTTATTTTTATTTGTTTACATAATTTGTCAATTTATAGTGTTAATTTTGAAATTTAACTATGTCAACGAGAAAATATGAATCCGGATATGAAAAACGAAGACAAAAAAAAATAGAAGAATTAGTGTCATCTCAAAAGGGATCTCTTGATAAATTTATTTTTAGTTCTAAACAAAATATAATTGAGTAAGATGAAAATCCTCCAAGAAACGAGTAATCAATTCCAGAGATGAAATTAGAATCTAATATAATAATAATAATAATAATAATAATAATAATAGTGATAAAGATAATATTGATATACAGGAAATGTTCACTAATGATATTTCTTTTGAAAAACATTTTAACAATATAGAAGAAAAATAAATAAATAATGATGATAATATTTATGATCCAAAATATTGGGAAAATATAGATACCAAATTATAAAATTTACTAATTGAAAAAGGTCCTATAATGGATAATGATTTAATTTTTCCAAAATATGAAAATTCAAGACATTTTTTTAAATATATATTATATTCGAAAATTATCAAATGGAGAGAAATATGATAGAAAATGGCTTATATATTCTAAAGATTTAGATAGAGTATTTTGTTTTTGTTGTAAGTTATTTGACTAAAAATTAAATAACCAACAACTAGCTAATGAAGGTTGTAAAGATTGGAAAAATCTTAGTACTAAACTTAAAAGTCATGAAATTAGTGAAGAACATATTTTTAATATGACTAAATGGGCTGATTTAGAGTTAAGATTGTTAAAAAATACAACAATTAATAAAAATATAGAAGAACAAATTAACAAAGAAAAAGAACACTGGAAAAAAGTATTATTGAAAATTATTTCTGTTGTGAAAACTCTTGCTAAAAATAATTTGGAATTTCGTGGGAATAATGAACGAATTTATCAAGAGAATAATTGAATTTTTTTAAATTTAATTGAAATGATAACAGAATTTGATCCAATAATGAAAGAACATATTCGACATTTTTAACATGGTGAAATTCATAATCATTATCTTGGTCATAATATACAAAATGAATTGATAAATTTATTAACTCTTAATATTAAAAAGAAAATTATGAAGCAAATCAATGAAATAAAATATTATTAAATCATACTCGATTGCACTCCGAATGTAAATCATCAAAAACAAATGTCTTTAATAATACAATATTTGAATTTTTCTACAAGTCCAATTAAAATAGAAGAACATTTTATAAAATTTCTAAAAGTAGATGATACGTTAGGAGAAGGACTCTTTAATGAATTAATAAATGTCATACAAAAATTTGAACTTAGTATTGAGAATATAAGAGGGTAAGGATATGATAACGGATCTAATATGAAAGGAAAATAACAAGGTATACAAAAGAGACTATTAGATATAAATCCTAAAGCATTTTATACTCCGTGTGGTTGTCATAGTCTTAATCTAGTACTTTGTGATATGACTAATTGTTGTTCTAAAACTATAACTTTTTTTGGAGTAGTACAACGAATATATACATTATTTTCTTCTTCTACGAAACGATGAAAAATTTTAACCGAATATGTACCGAATTTAACTGTAAAATCATTATCACAAACGCATTGGAAAAGTCGAATAGAGAGTGTTAAGGTAATAAGGTTTCAAACTTCTCAAATTAGAGATGCTTTATTTCAATTAGAAAAAACTAGCGATGATCCAAAAACAATGAGTGAATCTTATTGTATAGCAACTTATGAAATGGAAAATTTTGAATTCTTACTAGGAATGATTATTTGGTATGATATACTATTTGCTGTTAATTGTGTTAGTAAAAATTTATAATCAAAAGATATGTGTATTGATGTCGCCATTAATCAATTAAAAGGTCTTATTATTTTTCTAAAAAATTATAGGGAGAATGAATTTATATCTTCAATGATTTCAGTAAAAGAGATTGCACTTGAAATGAATATTGAACCTATATTTCGTAAAAAAACGTGTAATTAATAGGAAAAAACAATTTGATGAGAATGTTACTAATGATACAACACATAGCTGAAGAATCTTTTAGGATTAATTTTTTCTTTTACATAATAGATCAAACTATTATTTCATTTGAGAGTAGATTTGAACAATTTCAAACATATGAGAATATTTTTGGTTTTTTATATGATTTAAAAATATTAAAATCATTAGATGAGAATAATTTGAAACAAAAATGTTTGACACTTGAGAATATTTTAAAATGTGGAACACATTCAGATATTAATGGTTTTGATTTATTTTCAGAATTGAGAATTTTAAAAGAAAGTTTGGAAGAAACGAGTACACCAATTGAAACATTAAACTTTATAAAAAATGTAGATTGTTTTCCAAATTCATTTATTGCTTATAGAATTTTATTAACGATACATGTGACAGTAGCTTCTGCAGAAAGAAGTTTTTTAAAACTAATTTTAAATAAAAATAAAAATAAAAATAAATATTAAGGGTCCTTGATTAAATAATTCGCCTAGGGCCCCATATTGTGAAGAGTCGGCCCTGCTTGAATGCATAGTTGTGCTACCACTTGAAATGCATATCCATATACCGCGTGTAAAATTATAATTTGTAGGATCTCTCTCTCTCTCTCTCTCTCTATATATATATATATATATAGTATGAGTGTGCGGTAATGTTTTTGTCTTCTTCGATTTAGTGTCACTGGGTGAATTTAAAGAACTTGCCTAAATAGGAGTTTCGAGTCATGATAATAATAATAATAATAATAATAATAATAATAATAATAATAATTTTGCAGGGCGGGCGATTTCATTTTTCGGATTTGATGTCACACCATAGTGTCCAATGTAATGCGATGGTGACTGGAGTCCCGAATTATCAAAAAATAATTAATAATTTTATAGGAAAAAAATAAAGCAAACTGCCGACACCACCATTTAAGATTAATTAAAGATGAATAGTGTGCATAGCATATGAATGCACCCTCGTCCCCTTTCTAGATAGCTAGGTTGTTGGCAGATTTAATTAATTAATTAGTTAAAACCAAAAACATACACCCTCTTTATTTTTAATATTAAATTGATTAATTAAAAAAGGGCAGATTAATTAATTAGGCATTATGCATGGTTATCAAGTGTGTGTATAATATATATAAAGAAATATAATACATATATTATATATACACCCTGCCACGCATCATGCATGGATTATCATCTTTTAGTTTTTATATCATATTTTAATTATAATCTTTTAATTTTATATGTGTGTGTGTATATATATATATATATTCATAATATGTCTATTTGTGGTGGTGGAAACGCTTAGTTGCCTTCCAGCTAGTTGTTAATTAATTAATTAATTGGGGTAGGGGTAAACATAATACGGTTAAAATTGAATTTTAACCGAATTAACCGAGTAAATTTGGTTGGTTTGGTTTGGTTTTCATTTTCGTCTAATTTTGGTTTTCATTTCAGTTAATTCGGTTAACCGAATTAAATATTTTATATATATTAGAAATTTATATTTTATATAGATTAAAATATTAAATCGATTAATCGATTTAACCAAAATTCGGTTTGGTCGGTTTTTTATTCGGTTAAATATAAAATTTCAATCGTTTCAGTTAATGAGATTTTTTAACCGAAATTTTTCGATTAATTTGGTTGAATGGACCAAATGCTCACTCCTAAATTGGGTTGGCAAGGGGATCAATGCTGCTTTTAATTTTTAATTAATTTTTTTAAAATCGATGTAATGTCATGTTTGGAAGTACGGATTTTGAGCCTTTGATTTGGATTTGTGCAAATTTAGATGAATTTTAGTGCAATTTTATACATCTCATCTAAATTCAATATAAATTCAAATCTAAAACCTCTCTGAAGATAGGATTAGCATTCCCATCTGTCACGAGCTAAGCTTGTTCAAGGCATTATGCTTGCCTGTGACCGCTTATCTCGTGTGCTTAGGATGGGTTTCCATCATGTAAATACTAGTGTAGGGTTATTTTCTACTAGTAGAGTCTTTGTAAGCCAAATAAGGCAGTATGACTCCTCGGTCACTTTGATGTTTCCTAGTGCCAGGATGATAATTACATAAAAACCTCTTTAGGGGAGGGTGAGTGTTCATCAGTCATTGTAAAACTCACTAGCAATTGTCAACGTGCTTAGCCTACTTGCCTCCCTCGCTAAGTGCAACATGTCAACGGGGGATTTGTTAATGAATTACGTTTGCTTCAATGTCTACTGCTTGGTTGCCACGGCTTTCATGAATTGATTATTATTTCCGCTGCCATCTGAATGAATGTTAATGAAAGTGCTTTGTAGATGAATGTTGGGAAGCGATAGGCTGGCTAGTTAAGCAAGAGTGCTTTAACTAGCGCCGCACGGCCCTTCACAACGGTGTGAAAAAGTCGGACCGTGACATTTGGTATGAGAGCCAAGTCGGTGACACTTGGTGAGAGCCCAAGGTTGAGTTGCTACATGAATTCGATTGCCTTCGTTGTTGGATTTGGGAAGCTTTGGTAAGTGACCATGGCACCAAGCAATGCTGAGAGGATCAGCGTACTGGAAGCACAGGTTGAGGAAACAACCAACACTATGGCCGTGGAGGTGGCTCAGATGAGAGAACTTGTTGATGAAGTGATGGGATCACAAAAACATCAAGCAGGTTTGATAGGCAACTTGTCAGAGGACTTTCTCCACACAGTGGAAGCTTTGCAGGCCCGGATGGCAAATCTGGATGCAAAGATGAATGTGATGGTTCTTGCTATAGGGAACTCCAACACTCCGGGAGTTAGCAAGACCAAGGTGTCAGAACCCAGGACGTATGGGGGTGCCCGAAATGCCAAGGAGTTAGAGAACTTCTTGTTTGATGTGGAGCAGTACTTTCGCGTTGTGAGAATGGCCTCAGAACAGGCAAAGGTGGATACTGCAACCATGTATTTGGTTGGTGATGCCAAACTGTGGTGGCGTACCAAGTACAAAGAATTGAAAATGGAAACTGTGTAATTGATAGTTGGGCAGACTTGAGGAGAGAGCTCAAGGCCCAATTCTTTCCTGAGAACGTTGAGTATAATGCAAGGAGAAAACTGAGAGATCTCAAGCATACGGGGTCAATCAACGAATATGTGAAACAATTTTCCGCTTTAATGTTGGATATTCGGGATATGTCGGAGAAGGACAAGTTGTTCTATTTTCTTGAGGGGATGAAACCGTGGGCAAGAACTGAACTTCATAGGCAAAGGGTTCAAGACTTGTCAACTACACAAGCGGCTACAGAGCGCTTGACTGACTATGCTGGTGATGATGCCGCTTCGTCCAAACGGTTTGATGGAGAGGGAACAGTGGAAAGTCTTTCAAGAATGGCAAACCCAAAAGTGGGGGGGCCGACTCTAAATCATCAACCTCATAGGAAGCTTCGTCGTTTCAAGGGTTCAACACACCCAATGGAAAGGGGAAGAGTAAAATTGAGTGTTTCTTGTGTCGAGGTCCTCATAGAGTTTTTGAGTGCCCTCACAAAGCATCACTTAATGCCTTACAGGCTTCCATTGTAGAACAGGCGGTGGAAGACGATGGGGAAGAGGATGATGCCCCGAGGGTGGGTTCAGTGCGGTTGGTGAACGCATTGGAAAAGCAGGCAAAAACACCGAAAGTTACACGAGCAAAAGGGTTAATGTTTGTGGACTTGAGGATAAATGGGAAGAGTACTCGCGCTATGGTGGATACGGGAGCTACTCATAATTTTATTTCGTAGTTGAAAGAAAGGAGACTCAACTTATCCTTAGAGAAGGATACATGACGCATGAAAGCAGTTAACTCTATAGTCCAGCCTACTCTGGGAGTAGCCAAGCAAGTGGCTATAAAGCTTGGACAGTGGGAAGGTCATGCGAATTTCACAGCGGTGCCATTGGATGACTATCCGGTCATTCTAGGAATGGAGTTCCTAATGGGGACGAGGGCAGTGCTGATGCCTTCGACTGGTTCCCTATGTCTGATGGGAGATCACTCGTGCATGGTGCAAGTCGTTGCAACGAAAGGAGATGACGGGAAGTCCCTTTCAGCCATACAACTCAATGAAGGATTGGGTCAGGGTGAGCAGACACGTCTAGCCACGGTGGTGGTAGACAAAGAAGTAGGCCGAGAGCTGGAGCCTATGACCATCCAAACGGTGTTGGATGAGTCTAAGGAGGTGTTTCCGGATAAGCTGCCTCACAATTTGCCTTCATGACGGACTGTGGAGGATGAGATCGAGTTGTTATCAGGAGTGAAACCACCTGCTAAAGGGCTATGTTAGATTGCGCCTCGAGAGATAGTAGAGTTGGGGAAGCAACTTAATAAAGTGGAAGTGAGATGTGTTCGCCCTTCCAAAACACCGTTGGGAGCATCGGTGTCGTTTCAGAGGAAACATAAAGAGCATCTACGGAATGTGTTCGATAGGCTGAAGGGAAACAGTCTAGATTTGAAGAAGGAGAATTTCTCTTTCGCTCGGCGGAGCAACAAATTCCTTGGTCAAGTCATTGAACAAGGTCGTATCCGGAGGGGTATGGAGAAGGTAAGGATGATTCAAGAACGGAAGATCCCCACGACAGTGAAGGAGTTGCGTTCCTTTCTTGGCCTTACTGGATACTACAGGGAGTTCGTTGAGGGGTATTCGCGGAGAATGACTTCAATGACAGGACTACTGGGAAGGTATTATTGGCCGCACACGCGGGATGATGTGGTTGATTATACCAAAACTTGTCTCACTTGCCAACAAGACAAAGGGGAGTGGAAGAAGTATGGTACTTTCATGGCCGCACCAAAGTACTGTTCGGCAGAGGGGACGACACAATTGTTCCTTTTGACTATTGTGAGATACTGGGGTGTTCCCCAAGTTATTATTTGTGACCAAGATTTAATGTTCACTGAAAACTTCTTGACAGAGTTTTTCAGGATATTCAGGTCACATCTTGACATCTCTTCGAGTTATCACCGACAGACAGACGGACAGATGAAGAGATTCAGAGAGCTACTAGATGAGTACTTGTGCCATTGTGTCAACGACAACTAGAAGAATGGCGTGCAACTACTTGATGTGGCTCCATTCTGTGGCAACGCCCAAAGGCGCTCAATAACCAACAAGAGCCCTTTTGAGCTTGTTACAGGCCAGCTGCCACTGTTACCTCACACAGTGGGCGAGCTGTACAGACGAAAGAGTCCTAGGGCGTACATCTTCACCAGTGAAGGGAGACAGAATGCAGACTTTGCCCAAGCCTATCTGGAGAAAGCTTCTAAGCAGATGAAGAAGTGGGCAGATCAGGAGAGAAGACCGCAATTTCATGTCAATTGCCTCAAGCCATTCAACGCCAACACCAACAACCTGAGCAGCAGTTAGTCAAACAGCGCAGAGTTGAAGATAGTGCAACCTGACAGACATGATGTTGAAGAGATCCTTGCAGACAGAAAGTTCATATCCTCAAGGAAGAAGCGGTAGAAGTTCCTAGTGAAGTGGAAGTGTCTTTATGACAAAGAAATTAGCTGGATTTCTGCGGAAGATTTGAAGCCATTCGTGGACAAAGTTAAAGTGTACCTACCGCCAAAAGTCTACAAGGCCATCGACCGCATAAGTGGGGGAGAATGTCACGAGCTAAGCTTGTTCAGGGCATTATGCTTGCCTGTGACCGCATATCTCGTGTACTTAGGATGGGTTTCCATCATGTAAATACTAGTGTAGGGTTATTTTCTGCCAGTAGAGTCTTTGTAAGCCAAATAAGGCAGTATGACTCCTCGGTCACTTTGATATTTCCTAGTGTCAGGATGATAATTACATAAAAACCTCTTTAGGGGAGGGTGAGTGTTCATCAGTCATTGTAAAACTCACTAGCAATTGTCAACGTGCTTAGCCTACTTGCCTCCCTCGCTAAGTACAACATGTCAATGGAGGATTTGTTAATGAATTACGTTTGTTTCAATGTCTACTGCTTGGTTGCCACGGCTTTCATGAATTGATTATTATTTCCGCTGCCATCTGAATGAATGTTGATGAAAGTGTTTTGTGGATGAATGTTGGGAAACGATAGGCTGGCTAGTTAAGCAAGAGTGCTTTAGCTAGCGCCGCACGGCCCTTCACAACGGTGTGAAAAAGTCGGACCGTGACACCATCCCATGTAATTGGCAAAAATCAATTGTCCTGGTTGCTTCATCAATTCTTTTATTTTTTTATTTATTTTTAAATAGCTACCTTAGAAACTCATGTAATTGTCATAACAAATATTATAGTTTTTCTTATCCATTGAGATCGTATTGAGTATAACTCAATTTAGTTTATTTTTGTTAGTATTGAGAAATTTTTATATGGATTTGATTTGTGTGGGTGAGTATCAATTTGATACAAAAGTTTGAGAGCCTTTTTGACATCGTTTCTATTTTTCATTTTCTATTTTGTTTCTGTACACTGAAAAAATAGATTATAAAAATTTATTTATTATGTTGTCAATTTTTTATTTCTATTGTCTGTTTTCAAATATTTGCAAATATATATATACATATATATATAATTATAATTATAATTTTTCTTTGTTTTGACAATTTGTCAACAAAGTTTTTTCTTATCAAAAATTAACTTTTTTTATTAAATAATTCATTTTATCATTATTATTAATTAAAATAAAAATAAAAATAATTATGTGAAAACTTTAAATATAATTAAAATATAAATATCTATAAAATTTTTTAAAAAAATTTCAAATAACAGATGTTATTTATAAAGTTTTTTTTTTTTTTTTCAATTTTCATATGTACAAGATTGTTCTTTAAAGTGAATTTTGAAAGATAATAATTAGTAAAATAATTATAATAATGCTATTTTTATTGTTTTGTACTTTTACAATTCTAATCATATTATTTGATTCAAAGACAAAAAATGGTCATTTGCTTAACTAAATTTTAATTTTTAACATTGAGTAGGCCAGTTTAAATAATTTATTGTTGGTGTATTACCAATTATGCAAATAAGGAATGAATGGTCCCAAATCTTCTATTAAGGAATTGCCCTTAGAAAGGCCTACTTAATTAGTTGTAGAAAATAATTTTTTATTTTTCAAATATTTTAAAAGAAAAGCAACATTATTTTTTATTTTTTTAGTATTTAGAATAATCGAAAATAATAGAAAGATATTATATCTTTTTTTTTATAAATAAAAATATTAAAAAAACTAAAAAAAAAAGTAAATGACATTTAAGTAAAACTATTTTAAAGTTGTTTTCAAGAGTTTGCTCAAGTAGACATGAACGAATTGATCGATTACAGGTAATTGAAAGTCTTAGGTTTAGTTATACACGAGCAAATTCTTGCTCACTTTTGCATGCTTGGAGGGGGTGAGCTTCTATTTTTAATTTGGTGTTTTCGAAGTTCCAAGTTACTAAAAGAAAGAAACAAAAAACTATTACGAAGCCCATTGAGTCTCTAGCTGTTTATACTTAGGGTCGTAAAATGGGTTAATGGGTTGGATTTGGTTAGGTCATAAACGGGTAGGGATTAAATGTGTTCGAGTTCGGATTGATCTATTTATTAACGGGTGACTATTATATAAATCCAAATCCGTCCGTGTAATAAACGGGTCACCTGTTTAAAAAATATAATTTATTTATTTTAAGTTTTTTAAAACATTGCATATAAAATGACATATTACATTCCTTCATTTTATTTTTAAACGGCTCATAAACAGGTAACCCGTTAGGTGACTTGACTCGAACCCACCCAACTCTTTTAATAAACGGGTCAAGTCTGGGTTGATTGGATCAGCTTGTATTAAATTCAAACCTGATTTAAACGAATAGGTCACAGATCACTCGTCGAATTTCAACCCATTTTGGATAGCAACAACATAATTGAATCTATTAATGTTTGGGACTAGTTTATACAATGTACTCAAACCCCACCCGTAATGCTCCTCTCTAGAGAATTGGAACCTTTCCCACTCCTAAGGACAAGGAGATACCATCCAACCCTAAAGTTTTGAATGAGTTTAGTTAAATTAAACCTTACTTTTATAGAATGAAGTCAAAGAGTTTAAACCTAAGCTAGTATGAGGAATGAGAATGAAGCTTCATTAATTAATTAATTGGTGATGATGGGTGTCATGGAGGTATGATTAGGGCAACTGGTGAGCCTTGATTAATGGGATTAAACTCGATCAACCCATTTTCCTATAGCCAGCTAGCTTGCCAAAATTATTATGTGTACTTGCTGATGAGTAAAGGAACATGATGAAGAATGATGAGAGAGAATTAAGATAGAACATTATTTACAAGTTGAAGTTTGACCTAGCTAGAAGGAGAAGACACAATAATATAATTTATTTATTGCTTATAGATTACTCAAAAATATACATCTATACCATCATGCTATAATCAATTAAAACTCATGTCATATAATTATTCAAACCAATAAAAATTTCAATTCACCTACAAATTTTAAAATTTGATTGGTATATTTCACTTACTTTTGATAGGGTAGATTTCGAGTTATAAATTTAAATTTGTATGAATTTAGACAAAATACAATACATCCTTATATTGAATGTTGTTTCGATTCATATAAATTCAAATTCACACCCGAGTTATTAAATCTTTACTCATTATCTTCTTTCAAGTTATTTTAGGTCTATCCTACCCCTTCTACTACCTCTACAGTAACTAACTCACTCTTTCTCACTGGCGCACTATGTGGCCTAATATACAATAATTTAATTGAAAAGTGATTAATTACATTTATCTAAGTTTCAAAAATTAATGTACTTTTAAAGTGATTTAGGTTGGAAGTAAATAATTATTGGGCTAACGTTATGGTTGGTTTGTAATGAAATAAGAGAGGAATATAATAAAATATGATGAAATCAAGCAATAAATTCAATTCAATTATATCTCATTCTTATGTACCAAACGTGTAGAGGTATGAGAAATCATATAGGGACCGCTCCCTCCACTTGTTCATGTGTTTGTTTCCTAAATTTTAATATATTAAAAATAGACCACCTTTTATTTTTTGTATTTTATTTCTTATATGTCTGGTATTAAGCACCAATTTGTTACGTGTTTAATATCTAAAATTCAAACATATGAACACGTAGAGAAGGAGGTCTTCTATATAATTTCTCTAGAGATACAATGTGTGACATAACAAATCAAATTGCCTAAATTAGTGTGAAATTAAGGTAAAAAAATATTAAAAAGACATTTTTTAAATTTCCTACATAAATTTTAAAAAATAAAAAATAAGGTAATATATATTTAATTATTAATTTTAAAATTAAGAACGGAAAAATTAAACATCGAGTGAATAGCTCAAATTTCTTTTGTTATTTTTCATTATTTTTAAACAAATGTTGAAAAATGAAAAAATTAATTGATTTTTTTATAATTTATTAAAAATTTTAAAAATTATTTTCTACAATTAAATTGCATTTAAATTTTATAGTTAAACTTGAAGGTCTCTAGGGCCTTTGTTAAATTTGCCTTTCTAGAATTAGCTAAGTGGGCTTTCCCTAATACATAGAAGCAGCAAATGTCTCATGTGTCTTCATACCCATAATGTTGGGCTCAACAAAATTTTGTGGGCTGGGCCTACCTCGTATGTTTCTCAAAACTTAAAATTAGAGTGTTAAACATTTATATGAATTTGAACAAAATATATTTATAAAAAAATTATACTTGCAAACGTAACTATAATTTTTTTTTTTTATGTAATTTGGGATGAATTAGTGTAACTCTAATACAATTTAATTAAGATGATGAAGAGTTAAACCTAATATTAGTGCGTTGCGACATAATAGTAATATGAAAGTTTACTTATTTGTATAAGTAGTCTTTGGTTATATACGCATTTGATTATAATACATGTTATTGAGATATTATATTTATTTTATTTTAATAAATATAAAATTAATTTTTTCTCAAATTTTACATTTAAAATAAAATTCTCACTCTGTATTAGTAGAATGTATATCTGTATTTTATTTTATTGGATTAAGTTCACATTTAAGTCGATTAGATCTGACAAAATGGATACAAATCCGTTAATTCGAATCAAATTGAACCCGCTTTAACCGACTTATAATCGACCCACTTGTTAAATGAGCCGAATATGGTTTTTCAATTTATATCCGCCCCCTTAGCAAGTCGGGTTGGGTATATCCATCGGATATCCGCCAACCCGCTTAAAAGTCCATTAACTGATTAACCATAAAAGCCCAACACTCCCCCAAAACCCCAACCCACCCAGCCCACTACCCAGTAGGGGTGAGCAAACGGTCGGTTTGGCCAAATTCGGGTAATTAATCAAATTAACCGAAAAATTCGGTTAAATGCTGTTAACCGAATCGACTGAATTGATGAATCACACTAAACCGAACCCGACTGAATTACCAATTCGGGTAATTTAGTTAACCGATTTTAACCGAACTTAACTGAAATTATTCGGGATTAATTTCTAAAAATAGAATACAATTATAAATTTTTTTTAAACCAAATCTAGCTTAATTAGACACCTTATCTATTAATTTTATTAATAAAAATGATATTTTACTATTAAACTGTAAGAATAAAATTTATATTGTTACAGTGTTACTTTACCTGTCGTTAGCTTAATTAAGAAACTCTTAATTCTGAAAAAAAAAAAAATCTATAATGAAACCATTAGAGGCCCAAATCTAGCTAGCTAGGTGTCTTATCCGTGTTTAAATAAAATCTAATCAATGTAAAAATAAAATCGCCTGCATGACAAACATGAAATTCTAATCAATCTAATCTTTAAATTCTTCCTAAAACAAACTAGAAAATCTTCCTAAAAAAATATAATCACAGACCAAACATTAAATTTAAAGGTCTGCAGTGTCTACTTGGTTTTGAGTTCAAGAGTTCAAAGTCTCTAATATTATATTACAGATCAATTTAAACAGTTTGTGCAAAATAAAAATAAAAAACAAACATGAAATATAAATTGTTTTTGAAAAATTAAAATAAAGACTAGGGCTTCAATGTTTCATACATCAGCTGACAACTACAATTTCATGGCTTCTTATATTAGAAACTCCCACTCTTCAGCTTCTTATATTATAAACTACAATTTTCCTGTGTTTATTTCACCTGTAAAAAACCAAAATAATGATAATTGATAGCATGTAATTTATATGACAAAACACTAAAACATAATTTCAATATGAAACTAACCCTTTGTCTTTCTTTGTTTGGCTTATTCACCAATTGTAGACTCCAATGCAACCTTTGACAACTCTAAAAAATTGTATAGAAGCACTTGTAAGTTGTAATAATTAATCATTCAATGAACAAATAAAAATTTTTGACAATATATAAATATAATATTATCTTTTTCTAGATTTTCAAGGTCATCTATGTCTTCTTCAACCTTAATTGGAGTATATGAACCCCAAATCCAATCTTGTGTACAGATAAGAACTTAAACAATTTTAGGAGTCAAAGAACTCCTAAAGGCATCGAGAACACGCCCCCCCTGTGCTAAAAGCAGACTCTGAAGCAACTGTAGAGATGTGTACTGCAAAACATCATGAACCATATGTGAAAGGACGGGAAACCTTTGACTATTTAACCTCCACCACTCTAAAATATCAAAGCCCTCCACGTCATTTTCACAATCCTCCCCCAAATACCCATCCAACTCTGATTTATTACCTCTACCTCCAATTTGAGTCTTGTACTTTTGATACAAAATTTTGAACTTTCGTTCTGCTGCTCCACCTTAACCAGTGGAGCATGTGGAGCTTGAAGTTTCACTTTTGTTTGATTCTTCATTTTTAAATTGTGACAACTTTTTATACTCAGCAAACAATTCAAATGTTGTATCCTGAACCCTTTTCCCCACCAGTAAACCTTTGTCACCTTCATGCATAGTAGAAAGAGCATATTGCACAAATCCCAACTTACGTTTAGGGTCAAGAACAGATGCAACAAAAATCAACATATTCATTTTGTCAATGTTTCCCCAGTACTTGTTGTATGTATCATTCATTTTCATGCTCATTAAACTCAACTCTAGGTCATCACTATTTTCCCACTCATTTAGAAGACAATCAATCCCACTAATTTCATAAAAAAAATGTATTACTTGTAACATACCTGATACTCGTATAGTGAGTTCATAGAAGTGTTTCAAAAACATCACAAATTTTCTGACTTTTTCCCAATCAAAAGTACTTGGTATGCCATCCCTAGTCTCAAGCTCAATTCTAAATGAATGATCTTCATCCCTAAACCTATCAAAAGCCATTTCATATATTTGAACTATGCCTAGCATCAGATAAGTAGAATTTCATCTAGTGTTAACATCTAGGCATAACATGTTTTTGCATTCTACTTTTTCTACTTTTGCACAACGCTTGAAATTTTTCAACCTAACAGGTGAATGTCTAACATATCTGACCGCGTCTCTAACACAAGCAACTGAATCCTCCATTTCTTTCAAACCATTTTGCACAACTATGTTAATTATATGTGCAATGCATCTCATGTGCAAGAATTTGTCCCCTAGAAGGTCTTTCTCCAATTTGAAACTTTTCTTTTTATGTAGGCAATTGCAATATCATTTGAACTTGCATTATGTACAGTCATTGTAAACACATTATCAACTCCCCAGTCAAGCTAACACCTCTCAATGGTCATACCTATCTATTCACCTTTATGACTATAAATTGGACAAAAGTTAAGGATCTTTTTGTTCAATTTCCAATCATTATTTATAAAGTGTGTAGTCAAACACATATAATTGACCTTTTGCAAAGAAGTCCATGTATCAGTTGTGAAACTAACACTTTGAGAGGAGGTTTTCAAAAACTTTTTCAACTTTAACCTCTTTTCCATGTAAAGGTCATAACAATCCCTAGAAATTGTCCATCTTGATGGAATTCGAAAATGAGGGCATGCAACTTTCATAAGATGTTTGAATCCCATATTCTCTACAAATTTAAAAGGCAATTCATCAACAGAGTAAGCATGTAAGATAATATCTTTTGAATTACCTCTTGGTCAAATTTCCAATTTGTAAAAGTTGCCTCTGAGCCCTCTACATTTTTTGAGGCTGGATAATGATTTAATTGTGTCTATTTTATTTCTTCAACATGTGAATTTTGTGCACATCTAACCATATGATATCTAAGTGTGTCCATACCATTCTTTTTAGGATCAACACAGTAATCAATATGACAATAATGACACTTACCCTTAATTTCACCGGACTCCGTCACAAATTTAATGAAGTAATCCCACACTTCAGATCGTGGTCTCATTCTCTTCCTCATTTTTTGATTAGACTGAGTAGGAGGATTAGTAGCACTCTCACACGTCATGCTGGGATTTGAAGGCTGATGTTGGGAATTAGCTTGCGTCATTATTGCATCCTCCAAGTTTGGCACCTCTACCTCTATATGCAAGTCATTGCTTATTTTCTCTTTAATATTTGAAAAAAAATAAAAAAGAAGGGTAAAGTCCATCATAGAAGAGCACCATTATGGGCCAAAAAAAAGAAAAGAAAAAAGAAGGGTAAAGTCCATCATAGATTTATTTTTGTGTTTATTAAAATTTAAATTCAGACAAAAAACTTGAATTAGAATGAATTAATGAACTTTATTATGTTTTCGAACACCAAGTAAGTTGTTAATCTAAAATCCGTAAAAGTTATTAAGATATTAATTTAACATTTTCATCAATGTTTTATCACCTTATCATGCACGATTCATAAAAGTCAAAGTGACAATTTCATCCAAATGACACATAACAGCTTCGATGAATTTTGATTTTCATCTTTCAAATATAAATATGCAAAATAATTTTTTAAAAATTTAAAAGCTACCTCTAGCGAGTGTAGATAAGTCGTAATCTCACAGAGTTAAATCCATAATCCACAAAGCTTCTGCCCAAGACTTGTTCCAAGTTCCCAATTTACGCAAGAAATTTGAGGAAAATGAATAATGAATGAATGAATTGATTAAAAAAAAAATCCTCTTTTTTCTTGAAATTATGTTTTGAGAAAAAAACATGTGGGTATAACTTGTTCTAGATTTCCATTGTCCTTATGTGGGGGAAGAATAGCATTTCATTAAAATTGCACTTTTCTTTCCAATTTTCAATTTTTCTTTAGTAGCAAAAATGGAGATTGATCAAACCTGTTGTTTTAGAGCAATTACAGGAGACACACAACCATACACAGGATCAAATAGCCTTGAATATAGGAAAATAATTTAATTAAGATTATGATCTAGGAAAATAATTTATTAGAATAAATTAGGAATCATTTTTTCACAATAATTATCAAACAGTGTGAAAGCACATACATAAAATTCCTTGAATATTTAAAAAACGAACAACATAAAAAATTGAGACAGTGGGAGAACTAGATTTCGTTGGAGCTGGTCAGAGACTCAAAATTATAAACACAACCTTTAATCTTTATGCTAAGAGTATTGCCTTAATGGGGCAAAGATATAGGATACTGCGAGCATGTGCCGAACTCACATCTATCCAATTTTCACCATGGAATTACAACGCAAAAAATGCACCAGGGAAAAAAGACAGAGAAAAGGGGAAGAGGGGAAGGTCGTCAAAGACTTGAAGGTACTTGAGTGGCTGAGTCATTGAGTGAAGACTAAAGAGTTGTCGCCACGCCTACGCGAGGGAAGAGCCGAGGAGGGATTCACGAAACCAGGAGAGGCTGGAGAGCCGAGCTGCCGAAGAGGGGATTCGCCATTCGCTAAGTGAGAAGTGGAGATTGGAGAATGGAGAAGCCGAGAAGGAGATGGTCGGTGACTCGGTGGTCTGATACTCCGATGGAGAGTTGCGGCGCAGAGCGGCAGAGGAACTTCACAGTTCAAATAAACGAAACCCTAGCCCTAACTCTAAGCCCCAAATCCCTCCACTCAATTGAGTCTGTGGGTCTGAGAAGTGAGAGTGTGAGACCCCTCTGCCCTTTTTCCCCCCAAGGCCCAAGCCCGAGCCCTATCTGGATCTAACTCGTCGATTCTGTCCCGGACTCCCTAACAAATAACAATTATATTCATAATTTATATTTAAAATTTAATTAATTAATAAATCGGTTAACCGAATTATTTTTTGCTGTTAACCGAACCAAAATCGATTAACAGAATTTTTTGTAAATCTCAACCGAACAAACCAAACCAGGTTTTTTACCCAAACCAAACCGGCCAATTTCGACCGGTTAAATTGGTTAATTCAATTTTTCCCGAATTATACTCACCCCTACTACCCAATGCCCATGCCCCCAAGGCCACACGCATGCATGTTACCACATAGAATAGTGGGATACAAGTCATAGCCTCACAATGTTTACTGTCTAGTAATCAATGCTACAGTACTATTACTCACATTCATAGTGAATAAGTATTTATTTATATTGATATTCAAAAAAATCTTGTTTTGAATAAATATTGAAACTACTGCTCACATGACAAGCTCACAGTGTTAAAAATAAGTATTTGTTTTAATTGATATTGATAAAAAAAATCTTATATTAAATAAATGTTGAAGCATTTTTTTTATTGCATTAATATATATATATATATATATTTTAGATACAATTAAGATTGGTGTTTTAAATAAAATTCAAAATTTCAGTTTATAACATGGTTGTATTAACTTAGAATTAGTTAATACACAAATTAATCATAAATTATCGTATACAACTTTAATTATTATGATACAAATAAATTATTAATAAAATAATAATAAAATTATATTTGACAATTACGAATTATCCGTCATCCGTTATAAATTATTTATCTTGAATCTGCTTAATTCATCACTTAAACGAGTTGAATATGAATTATAATTTTTTTACCCGATAATTTGCCTAATTCCTCGTGAATTATCAATTCGCTTTCCTAGGTCTATCTGCGACTAACTTTATTATTTTAAAAAATAAAAATAAAACTCACTATTTTACTTCATTTTCCATCATTCTCTTCTTTCTCGTAACCAGCCCAAAAAAAAGAAAAAAAGAAAAAGAAACAGAAAACAAAAACAATAAAAGCACTTCCGTTAATTATTTCCGCCTAGGGTAGTCAAAAGTTAAAGCGCCAACCGAAGATATTTCCTTTCTCCGGTTTAGCAGTTCCAAGGTTCGTTTTCAGTTATCCCGCGCTGCCTCACACTTTATCCAATCCGCTCCGAGCTACGGACACGTGTCGGCACGATGGCCAATGCCCATAAATATCATCCCAACCTCCGCCCTGTTCATGAAACTAAACATTCGTTCTTCTCCAGCTCCGAAAATATCCAACCTCCGATAAACACACAGACCACAACACACCAAAATCACACGCTCCCGGCTCGGCGGAGAACTATTCTGGCGCTCTCCGCCATGAACGCCGCGCGAGCTCTCGTCCTCTCCCTCACCCTATCTCCCGATTTCTGCTGTAGGACCTCGCCCGATATTTCGGGTTCCAGGACGAGTTTCGGTTCTGAATCGAAGCACAACCTCAAGAGACGTGTTCGGGTTCGGTTCCTGTCCACGGAGCCACGGGCGTTCGTTCTCCGCGTTTCGGCCTGGAATTTTTTGGGCGGATCGAAGGGTTCGGTTCGGAGGGGAATCGGGAAACTGCGGGCGGATGTGAAATCGGAGCCTTACGACATTGTGGACTCGGCTCCGGAGTCGGTGAAGTTCCCGGAGGCGTTGGACGACGTTGTTTTGGGGGAGGATGACTTCATAGGCGGAGTGCCCTGGTGGGAACAGTTTCCGAAGCGATGGGTTGTTGTGATTTTGTGCTTCTCGGCTTTTCTGCTCTGCAATATGGATAGAGTAAGCAGCTTAATTTGCTGTATACAGTATAAATCACTATGTTTGTTCATTAAGTACTTCTGAACTGACCATGTTGAGTAGATAATGTTCAATTGACTAATTGAACAAAAATTGAAGCATTTAAGAACATTGCTTCTTCCAGCATGAAGGGAAGTTGTTTTAATTTTATTTCGGTGAGAAACTTCGGTGCGAATGTGGTTGGCAGGTAAATATGAGCATTGCCATACTTCCAATGTCAGCAGAGTTCAACTGGAATCCAGCCACTGTTGGTTTGATACAGTCTTCCTTTTTCTGGGGTTACCTCCTCACTCAGGTAATTGATGCTATTCATACCATGTGATGTTATTTTTTCCTTGTGTCATGAATCCATCTCTATAAATACTTCGCACATTCCACCTTCCTTGAGAGAGATATTAAAAATAATTCTTAGGGCCTCATCTAACAAATTTAAGCTTTTAGCCAAATTGGTTTGACATGGTATCAGAAGGTTTAGAATTCAAACCTCACGCACTTTATCCACTTTGCAAGCGCAATGGTCTTTCAAGTGTACATGGCGACATCTTAGATATTAAAAATAAGTCATGGAGCCTTACCTAATAAGCTTAAGTTATTAGGCGAAGCGAAGTGGTTCTTTGACGAACATGTACAATAACTTTTCTACCAACTTCCAAATGTTAATACTAATTCTAGATCAATTATAAGAGTTTCTGCCAAGCAGAGGTGATAGAAAGTCAAGCTACTGCTGAAATTTTGACGACAGCTGATGGCCTTACAATACTATCTGTATTTCAATGCTTTGTTTGGAACTCAGAAAATATTAGAGAAAATGAGAAAGAAAATAAAATCATATGCTAAATTTAAAAACAAAATTTTGATTTTATATGTCATTAATATTTAGTTTTTTTTTTTAATTTTTAATAATATTAAAAAAAAACTTTAATTTTTGATAGTATTTAATTGAGAAGGAAAATATAAAAGAAAATGAGCTTCCTCCTTATTTTCCTTTCATTTTTTTTTCCACGTAAAATCCTTGATCCAAACAAATCTTAGAAAAACCTGAAAAATTTAGCTCCCTTTTAAAAAACTCAAGAGTGAAAACTAAAATAAGCCTATAATTAAGAAATGCGATCACCCCTAAAGTATCACTCAAAATCATCACTCAATAGGAAACAAAAATCATTCGAAAATGAAAACCTGCCATTTTTTTTTTTTTTTTTTAAATTTATAAATCTGTCAATAGGCTGCTGAAATGGGGGGTCTATAAAGATGGGCTCTAGTCTTCTAAATGAACTGGTCACACTGTAGGGCTTGTCTAGGGTTTTTTGTGCATATATAACGGGGCAAAAGTTATGGCCACTTGAAGTTGGGCCTACAATCTCACTTCTTCCAGGAAAGCTTCTTGCAATCTTGGTGGTCCATAAAATCTACTGCAGCCTATTCTGTGTCAGATATTCATCAATTAATTATGCAAATATTGTGATTTGCCTTCTAACTGGCAGTCTTAAGCTGCAGATTGCTGGAGGCATATGGGCTGACACCGTCGGCGGAAAGATTGTTTTGGGATTTGGTGTAGTTTGGTGGTCTATTGCTACAGTCCTCACACCAATAGCTGCTAAGATCGGATTGCCTTTCTTGCTTGTAGTTCGTGTTTTCATGGGGATCGGTGAGGTTGGATATTCTAATTTACTCTTACAGACTTACACATGCATATGTTTACCCTTTCTCTAGTAATTTTATAGACAACTCAATCTCAGAAAGTTTAGTCCAAGAAAAGTAGTAGTTAATTTGAGGATATAATTCTACTAGTGGACCAAGTCCTTTTGTAATGCACTTCCTTTGCTTCAATGTAAGTTAATATTTTCAGTTCTTTCTTCAGGGTGTTGCGATGCCAGCCATGAATAATATCCTGTCAAAATGGGTTCCTGTGGCAGAGAGGAGTAGGTCATTGGCACTGGTATACAGTGGGATGTATCTTGGATCAGTGACTGGCCTGGCTTTTTCACCATTTTTAATACATAAGTTTGGCTGGCCATCAGTATTTTACTCCTTTGGTTCTCTAGGAACTGTTTGGTTTGCAGTGTGGCTGAACAAGGTAACTTCGGATTCCATTATGATCTGTTTCGATTCTTTCTCGCCATGATTATTTTGCAGAATTTCTTTCTGGAGTGATTTGCTTTCTATTAATAACAGCTGATACTTTAGAAGTAAACTTTTTATTATGATAGGCTTTCATCAGTTCATTCTACTTCTGAACTGTTCTTAGTATGTTCTACTGTTGTATCACATTTCCTTCCATCTGGAGTTGTAGGCATACAGTTCCCCTCTTGAAGATCCTCTGCTGCGGCCTGAAGAAAAGAAACTGATTGTTGACAGCAGTGCTTCCAAGGAACCTGTTAAAACAATACCTTGGAGATCTATTCTGTCAAAGCCACCTGTATGGGCGCTAATAGTGTCTCACTTCTGTCACAATTGGGGGACATTTATTATACTCACATGGATGCCAACATACTATAACCAGGTGATTACTTTTACATGCTATGCTGGCACTGAACATTTAATGTGTGGTAACATATACCAATATATGTAGTTACCTTTATTCTAGTGCAACTTACCATTGACTAGGTGCAGAATGAGAATTTGGAAAATAAAAAGCTAGGCAAAAAGCATAGAAAAATGAATGTATGGGTTTTCTCTCTTAACCATTTAATGGGTTATGAGCTGATTATTAAGACTTCCTTATTTGCCACCAATTGCCTCAAGCCAAGCTCAATACCTTCTAGGTTTTCATAATTTGATATTTGTTATCTGTGATATGGAGTATTCCAAGACAGTGCAGTATCCGCATTTGCATATTCAGTTTCCACTGTGTTGTGGCTTGTTTAGATGATAATGCTGCTTAGATTGTAAATCTGTCACTTCCGTTTCTGTTTGTTGGGTCAATGCTGAATCCTACAGCCACACATAACACCAGATTCTAATGCTACTACTTTAAGCAAATTTTGCATGTTTCTACACATGTTATTGATTCCCTGCAAATAAATTATTCTGCTTGCCTGAAAAATATTGTTTTGTAATATGTGGCTCATATGATTGAGTGGAAGACATATACAAAGAGAAAACATGAAGAAAACAGGAATGCTGACTTGCAGGAGAAACCATCGATGGTTTGGTCTAGGTGCAGTGAAATAGTTGATGGTTCTGAGTCTGTTACTTCGACTGTTTGCTTTTGGTATTAAACCGTCGACGGTATCTCTGCAAACCGTCGACGGTTTGACTTGATTACTCAGCATTTGTTTTCAAATTTTGAATTGGGACGCTGGACAAGTTGGGTTTTGGAGGGAAAGCCTCTGGAAAACTTATATATACATCGTTTATGTTGTAACTATGTAATGTTCAAGTCTTTGGACACAAGATAGTAAGAATTACATTGCCGATTGCTCCTGTGGATGTAGGTATTGCCGAACCACGTAATTCTTTATGTCATTGTTATTGCTTTCATTATAATTTGGTTGATTGTTTTTATGTATATTTCATTGTTGGTTGCTATGTTTGTAAGATCGTTTTATTTTGTTGTGCATTCAATTTTCACAACAAATTGGCATCAAAGCATTGTTGTAATGACTTTTAGAACTTCTTTCTGCAAAGTTTGATGTTGTTAAGTTCGATGGAACGAGAAACTTCGGTTTATGGCAGAGAAGAGTTAAGGATTTGTTAGTGTAGTAAGGTATGGTGAAAGCTTTATACAGAGTTCAACCAGAAAGCAAGGATAAAATAAGGTGGAATGAATTGGAAGCAAAGGCCGTGTCGACTATCAAACTTTGTTTGGCTGATGATGTGATGTATCACGTCATGGATGAGGAACTCCTGCGGCTGTTTGGCAGAAACTTGAAAGCCGGTATATGTCTAAGTCTTTATTGAACAAGTTATTTCTTAAACATAAATTGTATGGACTTAAGATGGTGGATGGTTCGGATTTGAACCAACAAATCAACGCATTCAATTAGATTGTAAGTGATTTGATGTGTGTTGGTGTGAAGTTGGAGGAGGAAGACAAGGCGTTAATGCTATTGAATTCCCTACCTGCATCTCACACGTATGAGAATTTGGTTACTACTCTGACATGGGGCAAAGAAACCCTGAATTTGGAAGAGGTAACAAGCGCATTGCTGGTTTTCATCAAAGAAAGAAGGCCAGCAATGAAATTTTATAAGGTGAAGGGCTTGTGGTAAAAGGTAATCAAGAATGTGGAAGAAGCAAGTTTCGGAGTGCATCGTGTGGTAATAAATCTCGGTTGCAGTATGGAAAGAAGAAGGACATAAAGTATTTTAAGTGCGGGAAAATTGGGCACATAAAACCGGAGTGTCCGGAGTGGAAGAAGGGAAATGTAGAAAATCAAGAGGGTTCATCAAAATATGCGAATGTAATGGAAGAAGGAGACTTGGGGAGCGGTGATGGTGATATGCTTTCTATTTCATCGGGTTTAGAATGCCTCACGGATTCTTGGGTCCTAGATTCGGGATGCTCTTATCACATGACACTAAATAGAAATTGGTTAACACGTACATGTCAGTTAATTCTGGTTTTGTTCTAATGGGAAATGATGCTTAATACAAAATTGTTGGAATAGGAAACATAAGAATTAAAATATATGATGGTGTTGTGAGAACATTGTGTGATGTAAGGCATGTATTGGATATACGGAAGAATGTGATTTTATTGGGCACTTTAAATCCTAACGGGTATAGTTATAAGTTTGAAAGTGAGATAATGAAGGTGTGTGAAGGCTACTTGATGGTGATGAAAGGACAAAAATTAACGGGAAATATCAATGCACTGCAGGGTACCACAGTTGTAGGTGGAGCTGCAACTGTAAAATTTGAGTCAGATAACACTATTTTGTGGCATATACGGTTAGGGCATATTTGTGCTTACATTTATTTAGATGTTTGAGGGCTGGTGAGGGTAGTATCACTGGTTGTACATATGTACTTAGTGAGTTTATCACGAAAGGTCTTGGTGTACTTCATGCGGTACAAGTCAGAGATGTTTGTCTGGTTTAACTTGTGGCTGAGGTGGAAAACCATATCGAGAGAGGGATCCTCTATCAGACATTGGAATTGAGTATGCTGGTGTTCATAAGTTTTGTGAGCAACATGATAGGTTTTATGCGGGACTTGCAAGGAACTTATTGGTAAAGTCAGTGAGTATGACGTGTTTTTTGTTTAACCGATCGCCAGGGATATCACTAGATGAAAAAGTTGTAGGAGAGGTGTGGACAAGTAATGCTGTAGACTACTCCAATTTGAGAGTGTTTGTATGTTCAGCCGTGCACGTTTCTAGTGAAGTGAGATCTAAGTTTGGTAAAATGCCTAGACGGTACATCTTTCTGGGGTGTAAGAAAAGTGGGTTCAAGCTGTATGATCTAATGACAAATAAGGTGGTGATTAGTAGAGACATAGTTTTTGGTGAGAAAGTCATGATGCAGCATGCTCAGGTAAAAGAAGAGAAATAGGGTCCAGAAAACTGCAGCAGTAATGAACATGTGATGCAGGTGGAGCTACAGACTCAGGGCAGAGATGACATTGTTTATAATGCAGGGAGTTTTAACTCAAGATACCAATAGGATCACAGTAGGCACAGATGCACTATCAGGTCACCTTTCAGGTATGAGTTTGATGTTCTGGTGTCTTATGCATTCATTACTACTAGCAAGGTATTTTTCCAGATGCGGTGCACAGCAAAGAGAAAAATAGATTGATGAGTGCTATTGTGGAGGAGATGAAGTTACTGCATAAGAATCAGATGTGAGAGTTGATGGAACTTTCAGGAGGGAAGAGAGTGATTGGATGTAAGGGGGTGATGTATCTGTTGTTTTATGTGGATAACATGTTATTTGTTAGGAAGACTTTGATTGAGGCTAATCAGTTGGGAACTTTGTTGAGAAAATGTTTTGACATGAAGGTTTTGGTTACGACCAAGAAGAGTCTTTGAGTTGTAGATTTGTAAGGACAGAGTAGCAGGGAGATTGGGGTTATCTCAGGGTGGTTTTGTGAACAGAATTGTAGGGAGATTGTGGTTGTCTTAGGGTGGTTTTGTGGAGAATTAATGTAAATTTTCTACTGCTCGGTACCCAAGGATGGATGATGATGTTCGGGACATGTCAATGGTCCCGTATGCCAGTGCAATGGGGTGTTTTGGCAGGCAACAAAGTGATCTGTCAGTTGTGAGATTTGTGGATGCAGACTATGCAGGGGGCTTGAATGATAGGAGATCTACAACAAAGTGTGTTTACTGTTGTGAGAAGACCTATTTGTTGAAAGTCCAGGGTATTGTCTCTGGTTGTAATATCTACAACTGAATTGCGGTATATGGCAGAAGTTGAAACTGCCACGAACAAGTTCAAACTTTGCTTGGACTTGGTTAATGTCCTCAGTTGCTAGATGGAAGGCGGTCCCAACCTAATGTCTCAAGTTCAAGGTGGAGCAGCGGGTTTATGTTTTCAGTTTTCTCCTAAGAGTCGGATATTCGCCAAGATGGATATTATTGTAATATGTGGCTCATATGATTGAGTGAAAGACAAATACAAAGAGAAAATTTGAAGAAAACATGAATGCTGACTTGCAGAGGGAAACTGTTGACGGTTTGGTCCAGGTGCAATGAAACAGTCCACGGTTCTGAGTCTGTTACTTCGATTGTTTGCTCTCGGTATTAAATCGTAGACAATATCTCTGCAAACCGTCGACGGTTTGGCTTGGTTACTCAGCGTTTGATTTCAAATTTTGAATTGTGACGTTGGACATGTTGGGTTTTG
Source organism: Malania oleifera (assembly GCF_029873635.1). Lineage (NCBI taxonomy): Eukaryota > Viridiplantae > Streptophyta > Magnoliopsida > Santalales > Ximeniaceae > Malania > Malania oleifera. The sequence goes on from NC_080418.1 coordinate 7,536,404, forward strand.
GAGGGAAAGTCTCCGAGAAACTTATACATACATGGTTTATGTTGTAACTATGTAATGTTCAAGTCTTTGGACACAAAATAGTAAGAATTACATTGCTGATTGCACCCGTGGATGTAGGCATTGTCGAAACACATAGTTCTTTGTGTCATTGTTATTGCTTTCATTATAATACGCGTGATTGTTGTTCTGTATATTTCACAGTTGTTTGCTGTATTTTAAAGATCATTTTATTCCGCCTTGCATTCAATTTCACAACATATTGACAAGAAGAAATTTTCTTTCACAATTATATCCCAGGTTTTGAAGTTCAATCTTACAGAATCTGGGCTTTTTTGTGTTCTACCCTGGCTTACAATGGCATTTTCTGCAAATGTTGGAGGGTGGATAGCAGACACACTTATCAGTAAAGGTTTATCTGTTACCACAGTTCGCAAGGTATTTTTATTATTTTATCTTATTTCATCAATTATGATGTGTGGCTAGATTTGATGGCCTTTTGAGATGAAGTGTCGCACTAAACATTCCATTCTATGAGTTGGGTATTCTTGGTTTTCTTTCCTTCACTATGAAAATGTCTATTTTTAATAACCATGCCACTTAGGTTGGTCTAGGTACCTAATCTTTTTCATTCTATAAACGTCAATGTTGCTGAGACCTCATGTGTAATCTCTCTTGCAGATCATGCAGACGGTTGGATTTCTTGGCCCTGCTTTCTTCCTAACTCAGTTGAGCAACATTAATTCCCCTGCAATGGCTGTTCTGTGCATGTCTTGCAGCCAGGTTTGCCTTTTTAGACAGATTGAAACAGAAATATACACTTGTAGCTTGCGTTATCAACTCTTCTCTCTCTCTCTCTCTCTCTCTCTCTCTCTCTCTCTCTCTCTCTTCTCTTGGTACTTGCATTATCAACTTTCTGTTCTGAATATGTTAAAATTTTGACGTTAGACTATGAAAAGTTATTTGCCATATTACAAATTTTCTAATCGTTTTAATAGACTTGAGAACCGGTGTTTTTCTCTAGACTATGAAAAGTTATTTGGCATATTATAAATTTTCTTGATCATTGCTTCCAACGTACTCTCTACAATTAACCTAACTGTACCTGGATTTGTTTTCTATTCTAGGGAACCGATGCATTCTCACAGTCGGGTCTATATTCAAACCATCAAGATATTGCTCCTCGATATGCCGTGAGTAATCAACAATATTGTTGATGTTCCGACTGTCATGTTCTTTCTTGAATTTTAATATCACAGATAAATATGCCTCTGGTTCTGTTTGACAATGCATAAAACCTGCTCTGCTCTACTCAACTAATGCGGCAATGCCTTAAGCGATTTTCCTCAATATGGCATCAAAGCCTCTTTGACCTGAGAAGTTCAAAACTCAAATCTCAGGCATCATCATTCTTACAATATAATTTAGGCTTGGACCTCAAGGGGCATATGGGTGAGTTGGGTGCCCGATCATGAAACCTAATTATGGTTTCCTCCTAGTGGCTCATCGATCAGCCACCAATGGATGCCTTTCAATTTGCCTCGATTAAATTTTGAATTATATGTGTAATGGCATTGCTATTCCCATTTCATCTGTCCTCAATGGGGAAAAGTTAATTGTTCTGAGATTATCCTTTTGAATTATTTTAATTACCTCAGGGAGTATTGCTTGGCCTATCCAATACTGCTGGAGTTCTTGCTGGTGTCTTTGGAACGGCAGCTACTGGCTACATCTTGCAACATGGTTTGATCTCATCCCTTCATTTTCTTTTCTAATTAGTCCATATGGGAATTTGCTGTGTCATCTGAAAACTCAATGATAGTTCAAATCCATGTCTGGCGACCAGAGGAATGACAATCAAGGAACTTTCATACTGCAACTTGAAATAATTATGATCCAACAAGGAGGTCAAATTCATTATACATAACTTTTTCCTCTCTCAGGTTCTTGGGATGATGTCTTCAAGGTTTCAGTTGGGCTCTATTTGGTCGGAACTGTGGTCTGGAACCTCTTTTCAACTGGTGAGAAAATACTGGATTAAGTACCGGATAAATCGATCGTCACTACGAATGCTAGCAGCTTCCCATACCATATTGCTAGAAGTGATCAGAGTGCTTCTGAGAAGAAGGCAACTTGATACAAGACTCAATTGGGATATGGGAAGGAGAGGAAGCTGATCTTTTGAGATATCTGAGCTTCAGGAGTTGGTGATATTTTTCAATCAACAACGAGAGAGGAGCTTGGAACCTACGAGGATAGCTATTTCAAGATGATACAATGGTTGCTTCTCTCATGCTATCTCAAGGGTGGAAAGATGTACATGAAATAACCTTACAGGGCTGTATATGTTACACTCAATACTTCCAACACAAAAAATTTTCCCAGTATGCTGCAAATTTGTCAAACAAAATTTCCATCAATATCCATTTTCCCTTCTTTTGCTGCGGTAATTGTATACTCCACATTAACCTGAAAATGAAAACAAACATGCTGTGCATGAGGATGTCCATGTTCATTACATAATCACCTTCTACGATAAATCTTTGTTTTTTTTCTTTTTTTTCTATAGAAATCCCGAGTATCTTGAAGTATTTTAGGGAAGTATATATGTAGAGGATTGTATATTATTGAGAGAGATTCTTTTAGGAGATTGTATCCATATTTAGTTTTTTCCGATTGTATTATAAATACTGTATATTGGTTTGTACAAAATTATTTAAGAAATACAGAAATTCCATTCCGTTTTCATGGTATCAGAGTAAGGGTTTTTAAACCTTAGTTAGTAATGGCAGATGGCGCCGTCAATAGCAAAGCTCCTTCGTCCGATCGATTCCTCGACGTCCGCTCTCTATCTCAATCAAAAACCGCAGTCGGTGGCGGCGGTGGCGACGAGCTCGACGTAGACATCTTCTGGACTGGTGACGTCGGCACAGATTTGGCATCTTGGCTGCTTTGCCCGATGATGATTGGGTTGGAATTCTTAGAGGCCGCTCGATCTTGTGTCGCGAAGCTTCAATTTCCTCATCGTCATTCTCATTGTCATCGCTGTCGTCATCGTCATCATCATCAAGGATTATTCCTTCCTCGCCAAAACCCTCTCCAAGCAAGCACGAGAGAGTGAGCCCCAAGTTGTCGCAGTCGATGCCTTCTCGGAAGTTCCATCAGCTAGCTCCGATGAAGGTGCCAGTACATGCTGTCAAACGGAAAGCCCTTGATTTAGCAGTTAAAGCTCCGTGAGCCAAAAAACCCTGGAACATCCACGACAAAACTCGGCCATTCAAACGTCGATGAGCCAAGTTCGCCTCGAGTTGCAGCCATCATCTGGCGGCAGATGCAACCATAGTGGTCATTTGGGATACTCAACAAACAAGGATGTTGATCGCCTTCTTCACTCTATCGGGAGGCCGAATCTAGTGTCAAAACACTGAACCTGACCTCTTTCGCGACGACGACGCCCTTCGGCTCCAAATTGCTGGATCGCCATTCGGGGGAAAAGCACTTCCAAGGCCCGAGGTAATTTTTCCACAACGTGCTAACCGAGGTATTGGCTTCTTCCACATGTATCCCTTTTGGCTCGTTAGCCCATTGACGGAATTTTTTGACAAGCTTAAATACCATGTCTCATTCCAAATCACCATGGATAATTGATTTAGATGCTTCTGATCATATGATCGATTCCTATCATTTGTTCTCATCCTATTAACTCTATGTTAAAAATTTAAAAGTTAAAATTGCAAATGGATCACTATCATTTGTTGCAAATAAAGGGAGTATTCGAATCTCTGATTCTATAACTCTAGAATCTATTCTACACGTTCCTAAACTGTCTTGCAATTTGTTATCCATTAGCCAATTGACAAAAGATTCGAACTGCTCTACTAAATTGGTTTCCTCTCATTATATTTTCTAGGACCTATCAATAGGAAAGACGATTGGCAGTGCTAAGGAGTGCGAGGGAATCTACTACTTTGAGGAAACAAATATGAGTAAACAATGTCAAAATGCTATTTGTGATTTTGCGTCTGCTTTTAGGGATAGTGAAATTTTGTTATGACATTTTAGGATGGGTCACCAAATTTTTAATATTTAAGATGTTTATTTCCTTTCATTTGTTCAAATAAAACGTCTTCTGATTTTCAGTGTGAGATTTGTGAACTTACAAAACACCAATGTAATTCTTTTCCAAAGTTCACATACAAACCATCCAGCCAGTTTACTATGATTCATAGTGATTTATGAGGGCCCTCACACTTTTTAAATCGCACTCATACGAAATGATTTGTTACTTTTATTGATGATCATACTCGTATTTGTTGGGTTTACTTGATGAAAGATAAAACTAAAGTTCGTTCTATTTTCGTCAGTTTTACTCCATGATTCAAACAAAATTCCAAACTCACATTCAAATCTTACTTACTGATAATGGTATGGAATATTTCAATGATATCTTGAGACATTATCTTCAAGAAAATGGAATTATTCATCAAAGTTCCTGTGTGGATACCCCTCAACAAAATGAGGTTATTGAACGTAAAAATAGGTATATTCTTGAAGTAACTCTGGCATTGATAACTACAAATATGAAAAAATATTTTTGGGGATGTCATTTTAACAGCTACACATCTCATTAATCAAATGCTAAGTTGGGTTATTTCTTTTGCCACTCCTTTCCAGAAATTCTAGGAATGTTTTCCTAACTCTCGACTTCAGTCCAATCTCTCTCTCTGAAAATCTTTGGATGTACTGCATTTGTTCATGTTCATGCTTACAATCGGGATAAATTGGAATCTCGTGCCATTAAGTGCGTTTTTATTAGTTACTCTCATACTTAGAAAGACTTCTTATTTCCAAAAGCTCTCTCTTCAGGGGGATAAGTGGAGTGAAGATCAGTTCATTGATTTTTTTGTTGATGAATCTGTGCTATTTACTAAGTCTGCCATTGCATAATTTCCTGACCTCTTCATTGCATCATTTCCGGACCTGTCATATGCAAAAGATCACTTCAACTTAGGAGGTGATGCAGAAAAAAAATAATAAGAAAACACTTGTTTACTCAAGAAAGCCAAAAACAAAGAACATGGAGAATCTCATACTTGAGGCACTAAGTGAGTTGGAACCGGTGATAGCTCCGAGTAACCATGAGTCCACGCACAATCCCGATCAGGTAATAGATGGCCATGAGCTTCCTTCTGATAAGTCTGCACCTGATGACATCAACTTACCCAATGCAATCAGAAAACAAACTAGGTCATGTACTCCATATCACTGGTGAAAATACATGTCTTATAAAACTCTATCTACAGGGTTTTGTGCTTTTACCTCTAACCTTAACAGGGCAAAAATTGCAATGAATATTCAGGAAGCCTTGAAGATTCTTGAATCGAGGGAAGCGGTTATGGAGGAAATATGGGCTTTGGAAAAAATGTAACTTGGATGTTATGAATTTGCTGAGAGGAAATAAGCCAGTAGGCTACAAATGGGTCTTCACAGTGAAATATAGAGCTAACGGGATAGTTGAACGGTATAAAGCCCAACTTGTTGCAAAAGGATTTACACAGACCTATGACATTAACTATACGGAGACATTTACATCAATGGCAAAATTGAATACAGTTTGGGTTCTTCTGTCCTTGGCAACTAACTTAGATTGGCTACTACAACTGTAACGACCTGAACAAAATGGAATTTAAATAATAAAGAGGAAGGAAAATGGAAAACAATAATAGAAGGAGGAAGTTGACTTCGTCGATGACATTGCACTTTGGAAGGAATAACCAAGGGGAATCATCAAAATTCATCGACGAATACAGGGGATTCGTCGACGAAGGTATAAGAAAATTCGTCGATGAATACAAGGGATTCGTCGACGAAGAAATACCGAGAGAGGTTTGAGCCGACTAAATTTCGTCGACGAGGACTGAATTTTATCAACGAAATTATTGAAGGATTCGTCAACAAATGACGTGGCTCGTTGACGAATTCCCTGCTCTATAAATATCAAAATCCGAGTTTTAACTTCATAATTAAGCAAAATCTTTCCTCACTCTCTCCCCTTCGGTTCTCTCTCTTTCTTTCGTCGATTTCGGGCTAAATTTACGCCGGATTGACAATCCGAAGCCACCACGACGCTCCTGGGAAAGCTCTCTCCAAATCTGTCGGAGCAGATCGTTGGTGAAAGCAAGTTGAAAATCATCCATGAGTTGAGGTAAGACCTTTTAAGTCAAATTGGTCTTACGATAGTTATAGGAAATGATGTACGCATGAAAATACTGAAATTTAATATTGAGAGTTTTCATTTTCAGGGTATAGGTCAGGAAATCCTACGGGTGTTAGACTAGAATATTTTGGGGGCTTTCTCAGTGGCGCCAGGTAAGGGGATAAACTAAACTAGTTCTTTTGAGAAAATGTATATATATATATATATATATATATATCATTTGATTTTAGAAAAGTAAATATGTTTACATATATATGATTTATATTTGGGAAAATACTATTGAAAATGATGGTATGTTGAATATGTGAAAATCTGTTAGTGTGGCATGAGTATAAAATGTTACGAAATATTGTTTTCTAGAATGAGATTATGATACGAATTTTTATAATAGGAAAATACCGGCGTGCGGGCCGAGATTCTTATATTTGTTTGCCGGCATACGAGCCGTGCTATGATATGCTTGCCGGCGTACAGGCCGTGCTATGATGTGATTTGCCAGCGTATGAGCTGTGTTATGATTTGCCGGGGTACGGGCCGAGTTATGATAAAATGTGTAATACTGGCGTACGGGCCGATGATTTTCATGATATACGTATATATGCAAAATGATATGATTGATGTGAAAATTAATGATATGAGATATCCATGTATCACAGTTTCAATATATGTTATATGATATCAGAACCTGGTTGGTTTGGTCTAGGCTAGCACTTGCATGGTATCGTTGCTATGTGTCCATGGTCTTCATGATCATGATATTTGTGTTAACGCCGTTGTACGGAGTGATGTGAGATTGGATGGTCGATGTGGTTTTTAAGAAGTGTGTGATCGCCCTTGGTGTACGGACCAGGTCAGGCAGACCCATCTGACTTACAGACTGTACTTTTGACTTGACAGTAGTCGGCCAACCATTGTCAGGTCCCGCATTTGGGTCACACAACCCAATCATGTGGAGGTAATACATGACAACAGCTAGTTAACTGATTACGGGTCAAAACTGCGTAATTGGGCGTGTTAACCCGGGCTTTACGGCTTATATTTTTAATTAAAATGTCCAATTAAGTCTAATATTTTAATAAAGTGTCGAATTTAGTATTCTTGAGTTTCATTGCACAATTTATGAATTTTTGGTAATTTTTTGTTGCAGGAAAAATCCCGAAAAACAAAACCGACACCTGTTCGTATTTCATGCATAACTTTTCCGTCCGAGCTCCGATTGAGACGATTCAAATTTCTGGAGAAAGAGGAAAGGATTATCTACAACTTTTGTGTTTTGAGTTTTGTGAGATACGGGCCCCAGAAGAGCAGAATTTGCGATGAACAGATAGCAAATAAAATGAAAAAAATAAAATATATATATATATGAAAGGGAGTTTGATGTGACCCGGCCATGCATGGCCGGGTCGGGTTGGCAAATTTGGGTAGGGCTTCTTTTTCTTTTCTTTTTAAACTCCCCCAGCGCTGCTTCTAAGGAGGCGGGACGGCTCCTCTGTTCTTCTTCTTCTCCTTCTTCTCCTTCTTCTTCTTATATTAGTTTGTTTTTCTTTGTTTTGCTCCTTGCTGTCTCTCCGGTAGCTCTCTGCCCCTCTTGTTTTCCTTAACTCTCTATATATCCCTCTCTTCTCTTCCCAAGCCTCCCACGGATTCCCCGCTGCAACTCCTACCCGCAGCCCCTGCTAGCCAACCGAACACCAGCAGACTCCAGCTAAGAGACTTGCTGTCACGCCAACACCAGCAAGCAGCAGCAGCACTCAACGACTCTACCCGAGTCCCTGTTCCATTCCAACGGTTGCAGCAGGTCTTGTTTCTTTTTGCTGCAATTTTCCAGCACCCAGCAAAGCCCTCTCGGCCAGCAAACTCCTACCCGCCAGCAGCAACACCAGCAGAGCCTCTCCTACACGGCCACCACAGCAGAAGCACCCGAACTCCACACCACTCCACAGCAGCCTTCATCCTCCTTCCAGCCTCCTCTCCAGCAGGTACACAGCAGAGCACAGCCCCTGCTACAGCAGCAACCTGCTGGAAGACCCGTGAAGCACCACAGCAAGCAAGCTGCTTCTGCACATCTCTCCGGCCTGAAATTCCCCTGCAGTTTCTTTCTTTCTCTCTTATCTTTTCTCTTATCTTTTCTCTTTCTTTGATTATTACTTTGAATATTGTTAACTTGTTATTTGAGTTTATTGTTATTTTTTGGTTTTGAATATTAAATAGGGTGTTCCATTATTATTGAAGTTTAATTGTTTTTTTTTTAATCTCTTCCGGTTAAATATTTTTCCGTAGATTAGTTTAATGTTCCAAGTTATTTAATTAATTTAGTTAGGGTCAGTTTCATCAAAGTTCATATTTTTCAGTTTTGTTAAAGTTCGTATTTTTATTTTTTTGGTATCATTCAAAGTTTAGATTTTTAATGTATTTGCATTTTTGTTCGAGTTCTCGGTTTGAATTATTGATTCGTATTAAAGGTTTGATTGTTAGTGTATGTGGGTTTGATTAAGTTTCCTTTCTAGCGTGTTTTAATTCCTTATTTGTAGTTTCCATTTTTAATTAGTGCGTGTCCTAATGTTTCTTTAAGTAGACTAGGATTTCCATATTTTTTTTTTTTTATTGCAAGCATGAGTGGCTAAGTTCGGTAACTCGGGTTGTGGGTCGACGTCGTTTGTGTTCCATGGTTTATTAGTTATCCTATGATATCATTGTTAAACTTTTATTTAGTTAAAACCGAAAATTGAAGGGATCGTTGATAAATTGCTAGCTCTTACTTCTTGTTTTGTTGTTGACGTTAGGCACATCAAAACCTTGATTTAATCTAGGATTTTCATCAACTAATTTACACGACATTCGGTTGATGCGTAATGAGAGTTTATATTTTCTTCCATTTGGATGTGGCCAATTTACTCGATCTTTAGTGATAAAAATTTCATCTTATTAATGCCTTGATTGGATTAACAAGAAGAGGAGTAAGGCCTAGGAAATTAGTAAACGGTGGAAGCAAGCAGACATTGACCCGTAACCCAAGTATTTGTTAAATTGTTTCAGTTAATCTGTTTAATTTGATTGCGTTAGTAGGTTTACATTTTTGGAGAATTGATAAAATTTCAGTTTCATTTTGATAGTTTACTCAAGCTTCTTCCTCTTTGTTTACTGTTTTCAAAATCATAAAAGACCAAAAAGATTTTCAACTCATATTTTACAGCAACAGGATTTCACTAAACTTTCACAAATACTTTGATACTCAGTGGTCCCTGTGGAATACGATCCTGGACTCATCCTTGATACAACTTGACACTTCTGCACTTGGAAGCATAACTCAGAACGAGTCATTAACCTACCAGGAATGTTTTCGTATTATACTTTATGAGATGAGATATGTTATGAAAATGCAGTATGTTATGCCATGATTTGATATATATATATGTTTTCCTAGATTTGACAAAACAGTTACAGAATATGTTATGTATGGTATACATAGAATACGGAATGCTCATGTTTCCACACACTGGTATTAGTTTATTTCCCTTACTGAGAGGTGTCTCACCCCTAAATTTTATAAACTTTTCAGGAGCCCTAGATAGGAGAGCAAGAAAAGTCCCGCTGAATTATAGCTGTTGTCTGCCCTTTTTGAAGGGTAAGCTTTGGTAGGGACAATTTAATTTTTGGGGGAAATGTCCCTAGATTTTTTTTGAGATGTGTATATACTGAAATACAGAGGTATAGTGACTCTGGTATTTGTAGTAATGTGATGGATGTTTTGTATTTACAATATTGTGATTATATGTATCCTGCTGCTTAGGCTTTCGTGTTGTGTTCCGATTTATCTCTGGTACCCATGGGTCCAGGTGTATGATGATTTGCTAAGTTGGGATTTGTGATATTGAATATATAAAAAAAAAAAGTGAAAAATAAGCAGGTGGCCATAACAACAACTTAACATTAAGAATGCATTTCTAAATGACGAGTTAGAATAAGAAGTCTACATTACGATACCACCAAGTTTTAGTAAGAAAGGTAAGGAAAACAGAGTATGCAAACTCAAGAAGTCCCTGTATGGACTTAAGTAATCTCCTAGATGGTTCGACAGATTTGCAAAGGTGATAAAGAACCAAGGATATCGACAAGGGCAATCAGATCACACTATGTTCTTTCAACAGTTTGAAAGTGGTAAGAAAACAATTCTAGTATAGTATATGTTGATGATATAATCCTAACCAGAGATAATACAGTGGAGATGGAAAGATTGAAGAAAGTCCTAACTGTTGAGTTTGAAGTTAAAGACCTGGGACAAATGCGATATTTCTTAGGAATGGAAGTTGTTAGATAAAAAAAGGGTGTCAGTGTCTCTCAGCGAAAGTACATCCTTGATCTCCTAACTGAAATTGGCATGCTTGAATGCAAACCTAGTAAAACCTCGATTAAAGCAGTAAAGAGGGTCGAAGAATGCGGAATACCAGTTGAAAAGGAGAGGTATCAGAAATTGGTTGGTAAACTAATTTATCACATATTGGACCCAACATTGCATTTGCGGTAAGTGTGGTAAGCCAACACATGCATTCACTGAAAAAGGCTCACCTAGATGCTGTGTACAAGATCCTCAGGTATCTTAAAGGCTTTCCAAGCAAAGGACTCTTCTTCAAGAAATGTGAAAGCAAGGAAGTATAAATTTTCAAAGATGCGGATAGGGTAGGATTAGCGGAAGATAGAAGGTCTACCACTGGATATTGCACCTTTGTATAAGGAAATTTGGTAACTTGGAGGAGAAAAAAACAGAATGTAGTGGCTCGAAGTAGTGATGAAGTAGAATTCAGGGCAGTTGCACAAGGGATATATGAATGACTATGGTTACGAAAACTCTTGGAAGAATTACAGATCCCAATGAAATCCCCCATCAAATTCTATTGTGACAACAAAGCAGTCATCAGTATCTCTCTCAATCTAGTTCAACATGATAGGACTAAGCATGTAAAAGTGGACCGACATTTTATCAAAGAGAAGGTTGAAGAATGAACCATCTGTATAACTTATGCAACTACCAAAGAACAAACTGCAGACATCTTTACCAATGGGTTAGCCGGACAGAGTTTTGATAATTTCATCTGCAAGCTGGATATGATCAATATCTATGATCCAACTTGAGGGGGAGTGTTGAAATTCCAAGTATCTTGAAGTATTTTAGGGAAGTATATATGTAAAGGATTGTATATTATTGAGAGAGATTCTTTTAGGAGATTGTTTCCATATTTAGTTTCTTTTGATTGTATTATAAATATTGTATATTGGTTTGTACAAAATTATTTAAGAAATATAGAAATTCCATTCTATTTTCATTTTCCTAAAAGAACCAACAAAATTGTAAATTTGATGGGAATGGTTCATTGCTTTTTTGAGTTTGTTTTGTTTTGTTTTCTTTTGTTTTGTTTTGTTTTTTGTTTTATCAAAATCTTATAATCTCTACTAATGCCATTTGACACGAGTTCATTGTCATTATGGGCTCCCGTGGCAGGCTTGTCTGAACAAAACAATGTAGGCCTCACGCTGTTTTGCCTACTTAAGGCTAGAGACGTGGACCCGTGATGAGAGAGACTCGTGTTATCAAGCATTTTCTCATAATTTCATTTGATTTCATATCTTTCCTATGTAGATGGTTTTAATATGACATCTACCATTTAAATGAGAGAACAATTCTATTTTGGGGTGGATTGACAAGTTGCAAATATGATGTGAATTAATGACTGATCTTCTCATTTTTTTTTTTTTTTAAAATTTTAAAAGAAGGTTCTATTGGGTATTTGCTCCATCTACCACCCACATAAGATCGGCAAATGTTTCTCTCCTTGGTAATATTTATGGATGACACTCAACTAATAAGAAAAAAAAACTTTAATTAGAAGAATTTTGAAGACAAGCCAACAGTCCGATGCAAAGTTTGAATACAATTTTAGAAAATTTACTATAAATATTTAACAATATGATACAAAAATATAATAGTATGGTTTATTACTCATAAATAAAATCATTACAATCATATATAAAAGCCCATTTCCATGACTTATATATATGGACAAATTTTATAAGGAAACAAAACATAACTTTTTCTCTTATGAATGTATGTGTGTGTATATATCCTCCCCAGTGAAATTAAAGATAAACAATACACCCAATGTTCAATACCAACTAAACCTAAATGAAGACCAATTGTGCAACGGGAGGAAGAAAAACAAATTAAATGACCAAAATACCCTTTAACAACACCACAAGGACAACTACGTACAACCTTTTGTTTAATGACCATGATTGCCCTCATCCCATGCCACGTGGAAATTATGCAGTTGCGCAGTGGTTGAGAAATTTGCAGGCACCCGGGAAAAGACGAAGGTGCCCCCTTTCTTAAGCAGAGGTGGCAGCGCCTGCACGAGCAAGTTCACGTGGGTGCAAGTACACGTGGAGCCCATTCTTCATGAACAGCGTCAGGGACATCTTCTGCTCCACCCGGTGACCGGGAACCGGAGACAGACGATACCTCAACAGTACGGCCGAAGCCACCGACTTCATCTGCAGGTAAGCCAGGTCCTTCCCCAAGCAAGTCCTCGGTCCAGCATTGAACGCCACGAACTTGTACCCGTCCTTGGGCGGTTCGAACCTGTCCCCACATGCGGACAGCCACCGCTCCGGTCGAAACTCTGAGCAGTCCTCCCCCCACACTGCCTTCATCCTCCCCATTGAGTATATCGAGTAAGTCACCGTCGATCCCGCGGGAACGAACGTCCCGTCAGGCAAAACATCGTCGGAGACCACGTACTTGAAGTCCTCTGGAACAGATGGGTACAGACGCAGCGTTTCTGCCAGCGCCGCTTTTAGATACACCAGCCTATCGGCCTCCTCGAAACCCAACGGCTCCTCCACCCATTTACCCTGATCTGCGCCACGAGTGTCCTTCAGAACCGTCGATATTTCCTTGATGATCTTGCCCTCGACAGCCGGGTGGTTCATGACGAGCCAGAAGAACCAGCTCAGCGCGACGGATGACGTGTCCCGGCCTGCGAGGAGGAAGTTGAGGGCGATGCGCTGGAGGACGGCGCCCGGGAACAGGTTTCCGTTGGCGTCCTTTTTCTTCATGAAGCGGGACAAGAGGTCGTCGGAGGGCGTCTCCTTCCTAGCGGCGATGGCATCATTTAGGTAATTTTCGACAACTTCGAGGTTCTTCTTCAACTTCTCCTCCGCTCCTATTCCAACCGCCTTCTTTACCCGCCACAAGAAACCTGGGTAGAGCAACCGCTGGAGGGTCGCCTCCGTGGCGTTGTCAAACGCGACGCAAAATGGATTATCGTGCAGACCCGGGGTGAGCGTTTCCGGGTCCTTCCCGAAGGTGAGCCCGCAGATGTTGTCGAACGTGAGGCGGAGCAGCAAATCCTGCAAGTCCACGTGGCATTTATCCTTAGCGGCTGTGTCTAAAATGCGCCAGAGGCGGCTCTTGATGGTCCGGTTGACCCAGCGGCCCATGGCGAGTCGGAGGGTCCGGGTGGTAAACTCGAGGGCCGCGGTCTTGCGCTGGAGGAGCCACGTGTCGCCGTCGCTGTTGAAGATGCCGTGGCCGAGGAGGTCGTGGAAGGCGGCCTGCCAAGTGGGGCCCTTAGGGTAGTTGTCGAAGTGGGTGCGGAGGACGTGCTCGATGTTCTTGGGATGGCAGGTGACGGTGTAGAAGGCCTGGCGCCGGGCGAAGAAGGGGAGGGCGACGGTGGTTGTCTGGTAGGTGGCGGAGGGGCCGGTGCGGCGGAGGTTGTCGGCGATCCAGTCATGGATTCTCTGGCGGTTGAGGAAGAGAAAGGGGAGGCTGCCCACCACAGGGAGGACCTTGGGGCCGGAGAGCTTCCGGGCAAGGAAGTAAAACCATATGAGATACGCCGACGCGGTGGCAGCCACGACCAAGGCGACGGAGGAGAGGGTTTCGGGCGCCATATCTATGTATATGAATCGTAAGTAACGATGCAGAACTATGGATTGCTGTATATAGGAATAGAGTAGTGCGAAGAGAGTGTGTGTGTGTGTGTAAATTAGTAGACATGGTGTATGTACGTGATGATAAAATATATATATAGTGATCAAATGGAGAAAGCGCAGTGGGGAAGAGGGGATTACTGCTGATTAGGAGGATGGATCGGAGTTGTTAGGAATATTGGGGGTGGAGGAGAAGTGGTCGCAGTTGGGTTGGTAAGCAGGGAGGAGGCTAGCTATGCCCGAGCTTCTACACGAAAGCTGCTATCTGCATGCATGCGTGAAAATCTTTATTACTTGGAGCATGCATGCATGTTAGGCAGGTCATATATATATGTATGTATGTATGTATGTGTATGTATATATATGTCTGTATGTATGCACTATGGGAGATTACTTATTGACATTCTTCTCATTTCTTTGGATCAAGATTCACACTCAAAACCCGTTGGAAGCTTGGAGGAAGGGGATATTCTGTATAGCTAATACGATATTATAATTTAGAGGTAGGATGAATAATAATGTCATCTTCACTTCTTATGTGGTTTGGATGTTTTTGAATTAATCCTTTAAAAATAGTGGATACTTTCAAAATCTTTTAGGTGAGTTAGTCATTTGATTAAATATAAAAAGTTATTAACGGATATAACTTAATTTATTAACGTCATAGATGAAATAATTATATAAATAATAAATAATCTTAATTTATCTTTTATTTTATTGTTACTAAATTATTTCCCATCAAGCACAGGGAGGCCTAATTAGTTAGTTAATTAATTTAACTTAATGGCTATTTTTAAGGCACTAAAAAAATTAAGGCTTGCACTGCACAACTAGCTAGAAGTAACTCATCTCCATATATTTCACATTTTTCCTCTTTTCATCCTACGATCAAAATCTAAGATTTTCAAGTTCTGAATTACAAATTCAATAAAAAAAAATGGAAACTGGTTAGGTTGGTTTTAAATCATGTTTACTAAAATTGGTTTCCCTACTTATATAATATAGCAATGACATCATAAGTTAAGTCAGCCGGATCAATTTTAACAATATTAATTGAAGGACAGGTACCTGTATATATATAATTTGAAAACACTAATCCTGGGTTTGGGAGAATGCTAAGATTTAGAGTTGTGTCAATTTAAATAAGATATAATACAAAATCATGTTAAATTTTGTTTAAATTAGGGGTGGTAAAATAGGTCTAAACTTGATAGGTCACCCGTCGCTCGCCCGCTTAGATTGGGTTTAGGTTTGAGAGGAACAAGCCATTTATATTTAGGGTTAATCTGAATTTGACCCATTTAGTAAACGGTTTGTGTGCGTTTAGGTCGGGTAACCCTATATATATATATATATAAATATATATATATATATATATATATTTGCTTTTCGTCCCTTTGGCCATCCACTTTTAAGATGTTTTTTTTTTTTCTCAAGTGATGTTTTTTTAATAAAAAAAATTAAGTCAATTTTGATAAAATATTAAAGAAAAAATTAAAATAAATAAATTGTATTTTTAAAATGATTTAATTCCCAGACTCAATGGTCATAGGGATGGAGCTAGCCATGGTACGTTCGTACGAACTCCATGCAGCGCACGTCTACGCAGCGTCTACCTAATTCTTCCGCGCAAGAAAGGAGAGAGAGAGAGAGAGAGAGAGTGGTTAGAGATGGTTTACCCATAATGAGAAATTAGGAGTAGAAAAAAATGGAAATACAAATATGGAAGGAGGCACGGGAGAGGAAAACTAAGACGAAAGTGCATGAAAATTAGCAATCCATTTTGACGCTCAGTGCTAGTAGTTCTGACTAGAGGAGTTATATGGAAACTTCCTGACCAAGACTACATGAAATCATATAACCAATCGTTCTTAAGGGAAAAATATTAATTAATCCACTCCAAATTAGTGTGTGTGTGTGTTCTAGATTACTTGCATTTCAATTAGCATGGAGATTAATAAAAGTATTAGACATTAGATAAAACAAATTTTTGAGTTATGTTATCAGGTATGCCCGTATTTTAGATAGCAAATCAAAATTTTCAACTCTAAGACAGTGTTTGTGTGACACCCCGATTTTTCATATTATTATATTTTTTTTACATCATACTTATCGGACATGTCAACACTCTGATACCATACATATCACCTGACCCGCATTGGGCATCGGCATACCGATCACATTATATTTCAAATACTTATTAACAGAAGACAATATATACATACGTCACAACGAATATACAGACCAGAGTATAATCCATCCAAAAATACATACATCAACAAACACCCCAAAATAACAAAATTATAGGGGAAACATCCATCCCTAGATCAAACACTCACCCTGTATATCAGGGTCCTTGCTCCACTCTATTGGGGAGCTCTATCGCCAACTCGATCTCGGTTTCCTAACATATTTAATACTTGGATGAGACACATCTCAATATGACAGAATAAGTTATTGACAGTGTATGGTAATATGAGTGCGATTACATCAATAAATATTCGGTCATAACATTATTCATCTGATATGATATCTGATATGTGCAAATAGCTATATAAATATAAAACACAACTGTTATAAACTTTTTATCCCATTTCCCAGTTCCATTTATTTTTCTCATCTTTCTTTTATATCAGTTTATTTCCATTATATCATTCTTTTCTCATTTATTTGGCCAATAAGTATCCTCAATAACCTTTCCATATCGTGTCTGTAACTCATGGCCATTTCTAGTCTGCTATCCAGCCCATGGGTATCCTTTATAATCATAACATGCTGTATCTGTAACCCATGGCTGCCTTGAGAATTTTTCTTCACGCCATGCTTCCCTCCATGATCAAGGTTAGACGGCTTGAAGGCTGGATTTAATCGTGGTTGGCCAACTCGATTAGATCAAATAATACCATATACCTATTTGTAGTAACGAATGACCCACTGCATACCCTGGTCCGGAATCCAGGGGGCAATAAACAACTCTACGCTGGCCCATTCGCACTGCCACACCACATGCTCCAGGAGTTCGTGTGGTTGCCCTTTTCAACCGCTAGCATCGGTACCGTGCTCGATGTCATAACCCATCGCTGGGGTTTACATATCCATCCATTGGGGTTTTCATTTCCACTTTCATTTTTCTCATATCAACATTTCCCATATCAATGCATATATTCATTGCAGTTGTTACGCTGCAATGTTCACAATTCCAGTATTTGCATTTCATTTCCATTATTACATTTCATTTCCAGTATTTACATTTCATCATTCACAAATCAATTCCCATATTTCATTATTCATATTGTAGAATTTCACGTTGCAATATTTCCATATTCATATATCAAAATTCACATGTCCAGTATTTTCATTCAATATTCATAAAATAATATTCCCACTAGATTTCTCATTTTCTACTGTTTCATTCTCAGCATTTCAATTTCACAAATCATCTCATAATAATATATAAGCAAATATGGGAATATATCACATTTCATGTATTTCATCATTTCCAATATGCACATATCAGTATTTTATTTTTTTTCCACATTTCATAAAAAATCATTTCCATATTTCCCATATTCTACATTTTTCAATATTCACATATATCAATGTTTCTTATTTTCACCGTTCTTATAAAATCATTTCCGTATATACATTTATCCCTGTTCAATATTTTCCAGAAAATTGTATAACATTTCCACATTACATTTCATTTTCTCAGGGATGTTCATTATCATATCATTTTCCCAGATTTCTCATTTCAAATCACATTTTACACAATACATTTCATAATTTTCATAAAATCATATGCCACACAATTTCTCATCTATTATTCATATCATCATAATAATAATTTTAGGGAAAATACCATAATTCATTTCACATATATTTCAACTAGTATTTCATAAAAATACTTGCTATAACTTATTTCCCTTACCCATCTTACTGAAATGCCCGCACAGTTCAGTCTTGAGCCTGTGGCATTTCCAGTACAAAAACCTACAATTTTCATTTCCCCCCGAAACATTCGATAGAATTCCAACATAATTTCCATAAAATATTTCCTAGGCTCCCAATAACCTAAATAAATTGTTAAACTCCAAAATAATCAACTTACCTCGGTTTTTCTGAACTATACCTGCAGGGTCCCAAAATTACACTCACGGCGCTTACCCGAGCCCTGAATTCAATAACCCTAATTCAACCTCAGAATGCCCAATATTTAACGTTTCCAAATCTACAATAATTAAATAATAATTAGCCCCTTAATAACCCCCTTAGCCTAATTTTGGAGTTATGCCTACGACAACCCTACGAGAAATCTGCTCTAGTAGGCTTGTAGAGAATCATCCCTACATTCTCGTTATGGCGTCCGATCGTCAATTGGGCTTAAGATTTACAAGAAATTGAGGTAAAAGTGAGAATTAAGTTTATTTTAGAAGATATGCTTACGCTGCTCCTATGACAAATCCGCTCTGATAGAAATGTTGGTGGCGAAGAATGGAATCCAGTAATATTTTCTGATTTTTGATCGGGTGAATATTCACAGAGAAATTGAGAAGAGTGGGAGAGAGAACGAAGGAGACAAAAGGAGAGAGAGTATGAGAAGCAAGGTGGGGGGTGGCGTTCTGCTTCCTTCAAAATTTTGAAATCCTAAAGCTCCTGAAGCTTCAAGTAAACTTATATATTTAAATAATATAATAACAATAATAACTTTTAACCTTTACATATATATATATATATATATATATTATTACTTAATTCATAATTCTTATTATTTAATTAATTAATTTATTATTCAATTTAATAATTTATTTATTTTATTTATTTTATTATTTTTTTATATTCCCAAATATATCATTTTCTGGAGCGTTATAGTTTGAGAATACAAATTTTGGAATTTGGATTTGGATTTGAGTGAATTTGGACAAAATTTGATATAACTTTATATTACATTTTGTTCAAATTCACATAGATCCAAATTTAAAGGACTCTCTAGGCCAAATATATACAAAATTTTTAATTTGTAATCGTTATTCGTATGTAATAGAGTCGTATAGTCGTGTAGTCACTGTTAGCTTTACCGTGATCCCAAGAGGGGGGGTGAATTGGTATTTTTAAAATTTAACCCCTAGGTATTCCTTCTAATAGTAGTATGTTCACAACCCTATGATCAATCTAGTGCAAGTAATATAAATATATCATAAATTAAATGAACTAATTTAATTAACAACACATGCACCAGAAAAATAATAGAGTAAGAGTGACACACAGAAATGTTATCGAGATTCAGCCAATTGCCTACGTCCTCGCCTTGGCTAACAAGTACAAGGATTACTACTATCACTTGCTCACTTAACCGGGTGGAGTTACACTTATACAAACTAGGTTAATTAGCATAGGGCTGACCTCAACCTTTACAACAATCCTTACCGGGCCGGATTACCATCCCCTTAGGCCACGCCCAGAATCACTCAAATTTACAATCAAATGGTACAATGTAAAAGTACTTTCACGTAAAGTAGATTTGTACCAAAATGCGTTCAATCACATACACCACAAATGATTTAATATGTAAGCTCAGTGTGGTCCAATAGTTCAACCCTGAAATGTATTTTCTATCAGTGTAGTGAGTACGTGAGAGTGTCAGCAACAATCTGTGTATCACAAAATATTCAATCAAACGTGTTTACACAGAATATCAAGTGAGTTTTAAGTATGTCAATCAGTAGGATGTCTCAATCACGAATATAGTGTATATGTTTGGTTTGCAAAAGTTATGCAATCTTTGTATTCAGCAAATGATATATACTTGAATAAATATTGCCACAAAGATTAATATGACAAATACAAATATCTTTTCACAAATATATCAATATAGATTCCACAAGATATTTGAGTAATTTTGAAAATATTTTTGCAAGCCTAATACAAATACAAGCTTCCTAAGATATTGCAATACGAATACAACACTCAAAAGTTTAGGTAAGTCTTCTTAGGATAGGCTTATGAGCAAAACCCCCTAAGAACACTTAGGTAATGCTCTCAAAAAAATCGATTCAAACAATCAAATAATGAGAGCAAGCCTATCAATACAATCACTCAATCAACTTATAAAGACTCTTGGCAATAGAAGAGGGTAAGTATGAGTGGTTTTTGAGGAAGTAGGAAGAGTAGTGAGAGTTTTTCTTGAGAGAAAATATTTGGATTTTGTAAGCTAATCGAGTTGCTAATTTTCCCAAATGAAGGGGTATATATAGACACCCCATGAATTGTGACCATTGGGGACCTATTGGGAATTATTAGGAAAGTTTAATGACATTTTAAATATTTTAACTCTGTTTAAAAAATTAACCATGGTAAAAAAATTAGGGCAACCCGAGAAGTCTGGTTGACCAAAAACTTTTTCGGTCGATCGAAGTTCATATGGTTCGGTCGACTAAGACACTTTTGAACTGGAGACTCGGTCGACCGAAAGTGCATGTCCGAAGGGTGATTTTCCATTTTACCAAGGTTCGATTGACCATACCATTTTGAACTGAATGGTTCGGTTTACCAAACAATTGGGACTTCTCCCGAGGACCCTTGGTCGACCAGGTAGTTGGTATTCAATTTTGGTTCGGTTGACCAGATGGTCAAATTGTTGACCTCAGGAGGGTTCAGTCGACCAGGGGATTTGAATTACAGTGGTTCGGTCGATCGGGACATTGGTCAACTGTTGACTCAGACCGGTTTTGGTTGATCGGGGCAGAATGAACTGCCTTGGCCGGTCGACCGAAAGTGCACAATGTGTGCATTTCGGTCCTGTTATGATTCACTCAAACCCTAATCAAGTGCCTTACATTCATAGGTGCAAGAATGAGTATCTTAGGGTCATTTTTAGGTCCTTTTGAAAACATCGAAAAAATCTGGTGTTGGTCGACTGAAGGGTAAACCCTAAGGTCATTCTAAGGTCATTTTCATTTTGAGTATTGTGAGCTTACGTATTAAAACATGCATGTGGGGTGTGTGATTATTACAAGCCAAAGACCCTAATTACTATCACAGACCTTTGAATAAATATGAAATACAATACGAATAGAAATTAGGTCTTCAACTTCACTTTCTCTTTGTGCATTATGATTTGCCAATTTAAGTTCCTGCACATAATTTCAAATACCCATTAGACATAATGAGTATTTGTCATAATCAAAACCGGGCGTGACCTATAAGCTCAACAGTCACTCTAGTAACCAAGTGGAGAATTGTTTAGACAAGGCGTAAGACAAATATTTAGGTGAGACACAAGTCGCCTAAAGGATTAAAATATGGAAAGGCTAATCACTCTGGTGACTAAGGAGTCACAAGCAGCTGCTCAGGTGACAAAAGTTGCATAGTCATCAAGCGACAATGGTCACCCAATCATCAAGTGATAATGCGAGTAAGCATCAGACAAACATGTTAACTGTAATACAATTTTTGTCAACTATAATAGTTGGACTTTTAATATTGAGAAATGATCCCAATTTATAATTAGACGAATATATGATTAGGATTAATAGTCTGAATTCATGACTTATAACCTTATAATTCATGCAAATTTAAACCCAAAGGGGTATAAATAGATGTACAACCTATCTTGTAATCATTCTCAATCTATTTACACACATAATACAATTATCCTATTGCTAATCAAACTCCAATATCTTTCATCCCTCTCTCTTTATCTTTATCTCTTTCTCACTTTCTTCTCCCCTTAACCTCTTCCTTCTCTATCCTTCCCTCTCTTCTAATTTGAGCCTTTTCATCTCCCTCGTTTCTCCATCTCTTTCTATGATTTCTACGACTTCCATGTCTCTCTCTCATTATCTCTATCCTTACACCAACAAAAGTTGACATAGCAAGTCCAATCACAAAAAAATTCACCATCTTTCCTTCTAAATTATACCATCATTTTAAAAGGTACGTATTTGATTTTTGATCTAACAACGCCCGCGCGACAAAAATATTGTTTAGATTGAAATATAGAATAGATTGAGTGTGTTTTCCTTCGTAACCTTTTCCTACCTAGAAAGTTTTGCAAGATTATTTGAGTATGTTTAACTCTCATCTAGCAAGTTAAAATTTTTTCAGAGAGAAATTATCAGAGAGAGAGAGAGAGATGTGTATGGAGACATTAGTTGTAGGAGTCGCTGACCGATAGATAGTGGGTGATCTCAATAATATATGGTTGGATTAGTGAACTAAGGCTCTTCAATTGGACGGTGGTCTGGTTCTCCACTCCTCCCCCAAGTCTTCTCCTTTTTTTTTTTTTTCTAAATTCTTTCATTATTATTATTATTATTATTTAAAAAAAAAAATTTCATTTAGTTTAGCATGAAATGGTTACCTAAATAAAGGACTTTCAAATTTTCTATAAATAAAAGTTTTAAAAAAAAGGAACTAAAACGTATATGTTTTTTTTACTTAAATACATTTTATATTCATATTATTATTTGTTTACTTAAAAAAGGGTACTCCATGTCTTTATTGTGTTTTCGTTTTGTTTTATTTCTTTTTTTAGTTTTCTTATTTGGAAATTACCATGCATACTTCATTTCATTAGTACCTCGAAGAGAATCTGATGTCAACACAATTTAAAAATAGGTTATAACTTGAGTGGCTGAAACACTACTTTGTTCCTTCAATTCATATGGTGTAAATACAACATGTAAGGAAGAGTAAAGCTCTTAACATGTTCATAGTCTTAGTTAGGTCATATCTACTTTGTTCCTTTAATTCATATGGTGTAAATGCAACATATAAGGAAGAGTAAAGCTCTTAACGTGTCCATAGTCTTAGTTGGGTGGTGTCTTATTTGTTAGAGTGCAACTGATGATCTGATCAATATGAAAGTGGAATCACTTTTAGTGAGATGTTGTCGAAATCAATAGAGAAGTTACTTACAAACTATCTAGATAGGGTGCACGGTCAAGAAATATGTTACCCAAAAACTAGTTGAACCACTTTTTTTTTTTTTCACTTTTTTGTTTTTTAGTTGAGCATATGTTGGTTGGATAGAGTTCAAAAAAAAAAAAAAAAAAAAAAAAATGGTTGCAAAAAATGGTTATTTAATTCTATTCCATCTAGAGATTCCATCTTATAACACATAGTTTAGATTCATGTTCAAAATATATCGTAACTAATAATGCATTATAGTTTACCTGAATTGAGTAATTTCTTTTCAATATGTATTCTTTCCGTTGGTTGAGTGGGAGTTTAGACTAACCCATGTTGCACATGCACACTACCTTGCCTTACATGCATAGGTCTTGATCCCAATTTTAGTTTGGTTGTTTTTTTTAATAATATTTTCTATTTCTCTACATTTTCTAGGAACAATTTTTTTTAAAAAAATAACTTTTAATTTGTTTTAATCAAGCCTAATAGGTGCATTATATACTTATAGTGATCTTTAGTTCTATTAGTTCACCTATTTGATTTCATATAATTTCAATCTTCAATTTACATATTTAAAGCAACAATTTTTTTTTTTGGTTTTGAATTTTCATATTGAATTGTCAATTCCTAACTATTTGAACCCAGATTAAATTATTAGTTTTTGAATTAATTATACTAGTCTTAAGGCCAACAATAGTCATTACTCCTTAATAGGACGGTGATAAAAGGGGCTTTCTAGCCTTAGTTCTCCATCTCTTACTATTCACTTTTTTTTTTTTTTTTTTCCGGTAAAAGAGGGCGGCACCTCCTTTCTTAATTTTATCAATAACCTTCACTTATAACGGATGAATAATGTGGAAACAAAAGGACACTTGGGGCTTACATAATAACCAAATAAAAAACACCTCATGCATCAAACCAAACAAAAGAAGCAAACAAACCTATACCAATACCAAAAGGAAACCAACTAAACATATCTCATATAAGTCATACCTATCTTATCTAATCTATATAAACCTTTGATAACTATAGGAAGTTGACTATTATTTGTAAACAAACTATTCCTCCCCATGACACCTTGTTGAGCTAACGCATCTGCTACTTTATTTCCTTCTCTATAGAAATGATTTATAGAAAAATCTACTCCCTCTAATACACCAATAAATTGCTCTAAAAAATCTCACAAATACCATACAGAGCATTTACTGGATCTTATCCAATTTACTACAATATTCGAATCACATTCAATGTCAATACTGACATGGTGCAATTGTTTTCAAAGTTTTATTCCTTTCATCACTGCTTTCAATTCAGCTTCATTATTAGAACAAGAACCAAAATATTTTAAAAAATCAAAAATAAAAGAACATGTACAGTTTCTAAGGATGCCACCACCACCTGCCGACCCTGAGTTCCCCAAGCTGTTCCCATCCAAATTTAGTTTCAACCTCCATTGCCTCGGTTTTAGCCATCTCACAATTTGCATAGGTTTATTCTTTTTATTCACAATCTGTACCTCCAGATTTTGCAAAATCCGAACATCAACATCATTTAAATGAATCATAACTATCATGTTCTCACTCAAAACCCCCACCCAATTCTTAATGGACAGCCACACATCTATATTACTCTCCAATTTCCCCTCCATTCTAGCCACACATGTCCTTCTCCACAACCTCCAAACTACTAAACAAGGAATCAAACCAATCAATGTTCCCAATTGAAAGTATCTGGAAGCCCTATTAAACCACATTTGGACTCTTTCTTTCCAGCTTTGGTGCCTAAGGAACGGTATACCTACCTCCATCGAAACCTTCCTCCATACATTAGTAGCAAGATCTCCCTTATTCAAAACATGCTCCACATCTTCTAATTGCCTCATCTCATAACAATCACATGCTGAAACAAGTGATATACCCCCACCCTTCTCACCTTTTCATCAACACTTAAGCACTCAAAAATAGCCTTCCACATATAGATAACAATTTTCTTCGATAACCATTTGTTCCAAATCCACTTTACCCAATCAAACTTTGGAGCTCTAACTCTGATAACATCTCATGCCGACTTTGTATTAAAGCAACCATTCTTTTCCGGGAGTCATAGCAGGATGTCTGAAGAGTTTCTAAGTTTCCCAACTCTTTCCATCACTTCTTCCGCTTTATTAAAACCCATAATCCTTTGCAATTTTCCACAACCCACACATGATTAATAATCAAATCTTTTAAACTGATATGTGAATGTGCACCATTTGGAAATTCTGAAAACAAAGGTCCCGAATCCAAAAAATTATCATACCACAATTTTACATCTCCTTCTCAAACCTTCTACTTAGATTTACTTAACAACTCAGGCACACACTGCATAATTTTTCTCCAAAAAGAAGAATCTGATCCATGTAGCCTGCAAAGAGCAATATGTCCTCCTTTAACATATTTAGCTTTAAAAAATCTAGCCCATAAAGAATTTTGTGTTAATAACTGCCAACCAAACTTCATAAATAATAACCGTTGCACTTCCGAAATATCCCTTACTCCTATGCTCCCCTCCTCCACAGGAACACATAATTTCTTCCAAGCCCTTCATTTCATTTTTTCTTTCCCATCCTTAAATCCATAGAAAAAAGAGGCAAACATACCTTGTATCTTTTTTATCACCAGTTTCAAGACATTTAGAACAGCTAGCAAATGCAATGACATACTTGAAAGCACATGTCTCAACAAAACTAGACGACCTCCTTGAGACAACAGTCTACTTTTTTAGCCCTCAATTTTCTTACTGATTTTTTGAATTAAAGGGTCAAAATGATAGCCCTTCAATTTACCATCCATGATCGGCACTCCCAGATATGTAAAAGGAAATTTACCTTCAATAAAATCAGTCTCTTGTAGAATTTCTCCCTTCCTCTGAGCACCCGACTTCTTTAAGAAAAAAATAGCTGATTTATCTTTATTTACCCTTTGGCCAGTCACCTTTCATACTCCTTGATCACTTCCATTAACTGACTAATAGATTTTTTACCAGCATTAGCAAAAATCACAACATCATCAGCATACATTAAATGCGATATACTAGGAGCACCAGTCGGATGTGCAAACGATAAAATCTGCTTCCCAGTTATCTTCTTTTGAATTAATCTAGAAAGAACTTCTTCCATGATGATGAAAATATATGGGGACAACGTGTAATGCACTTTGGGATGTAATGACCCAATAAAATTTATAAGTTCCTCGTCGACGAACACAACGAGAGATTGTGTTCAAGTTCTGAATTTTATCGGCGAGATGATGGTGTTCGTCGACGAACCTTCTTCTTGGCCTTGTCGACAAAGCTCCCAGTATAAATAGTGTTAAATGAAGGTTTTTACGCAGAAAATTCATCGACACTCTCTCTTTCTTCTCTCCTACGATTCCTCCTCCTTCTTTCTTTGATTTTAGCCCCGTCGACCGCCAGATCGACGATTTGAGGCCACCACGACACTCCTGGGAAAGCTTTCCCTTAGTCTGCCAGAGTGGATCGTCGGTGGGACGAAGTTGGATTTCATCCCAGATTCAGGGTAAGACCTTTTTGTTGAAATTTGACTTTCCAGCAGTTGTAGGAAATGCTGTAGACGTAGAAATAGTAATATTTTATTTTGGGATATATGGTTTTTAGGGTGTTGAGTGGAGAACCCTATGGGTGTAAGACCCGTCACAGTAGGGGATTTTAGCAGGAATCAGGTAAGGAAAATATGCTATGCTAGATAATTCTAGAATGTTTTCAGTATAAATTATACGTTATTACTAGATTATTATTCACAGCAAAAATTTATACAGTTTATCAAGTATGTTTAATATGTTTAAAATTACTGTGTGACTTGAGAATATAGATATAGTACAGAAACATGTTTTACAGTATTTTTCAGAGTTATGTTTTATAGAATATACAAACAGTGAATATGTTTTACAGCATTTTCATAATACCATGATTATATAGTTTTATAGTACCATGACATTTACAGTTAATCTCAGAAACACAGTTGATATAGATACAATTTACTACAGCGTCATGGTTAATACAACTATTACAGAATCATAGTAAAACAGATTGTTGTATATAGAGAGGTATTATATAGTATCAGATCCTGATGGACCATTACAGATATAGTTTACAGAGCACGGTACCGTTGCTATATACAGAATAGAGTGCAACCACCTATTTAGATAATACGTGATAGATAAGTCGATCGTGACTACGTGTGGACATGCTCCCCATTAGATATGGGTTGAGGAGGGCCGACTAGACTGACGAAGTATAGTGGTTTATCCTGGTAGGCCAACCAATGATAGATCCCGCTTACGGGCCGCACAACCTTGTCATGAGGGGTTAAATCATAACATACACTTATCTATTTAGGGAAGTTTTCAGTTATTATTATGTATGTACAGTTTCCCAAAAATAGGGAATATACGTGTATATATATTAAAAGTATTATGTATAGAAACCTAAAATACAGATATGTTAAGAAATATGGAAAAAGTGGTGGTTTATATTACTTTTACTGTATTTACAAATTCAGTTATACATGATTGTATAGAAACATATTTTCATAGTATTGTAACTTATTTGCTACACACTAGCAATAACATATTTCGTCTTACTGAGCATCATCTCATCTCATTAAATTAATATTTTTCAGGTGATCTAGTCAGGCAAGCAGATCAGGCTCGCAGGTAGAGGGACTTTAGTACCGCCTTGTCAGTAGAGTGAGTATATTTGGGAGTAATTCTGTATAGCCCTAACCCAGTTGAGGGTATTTTGGGAAACAATCATATATGTATAGTTTGGGAACATTGTAACTCTCTAGTATTATACATATTTATATAAGGTGGTGGTTGTGTGACTTTAGCTTCTTGTTGCTTAGGTGGATGACTAATTTTATATAGTAAGGTATCAAAGAAATGGAATTTCACAATAATTATTAAAATTATAAAGAGGGAAAAAAAACTTAGTTAATTTAGCAGGTCGTTACACAACGGATCCCCCTGCCTTAAACCCTTTTTTGACTTGAGGAAACCCCTGTAAGTGCCATGAATCATAATAGAAAACCATGAAGTAGAAATATAATTCTAAATCTGTAATCTCCCAGGACTTGAAATGTAACCACGGTATTCCTCCGCCATAAGTAAGGGTAAGTAATAAAATAAGTAGACCATTTTTCCTAATAAGGGATGATGAATTATATGAATAATAAATTTCGAGGACAAAATTTTATAAGGAGGGAAGAATGTAATGACCCGAATAATAATGATATTTAAATAATAAAGAGGAAGGGAAATGGAAACAGAAACAGAAGGAGGCAGCAAACTTCGTTGACGACATTGCACTTTGGGAGTAATAACCGAGGAATTTAGATCAAGGATTCATCGAAAAATACAGAGGATTCGTCGACGAGGATAACATAGGGTCTCATCGACGAGGGTGAGCTTCATCGACGAGAAGATTCCAAGAGGGGTTTTTGGGCAACTCTGAATTTCGTCGACGAAGGGGAGAGTTCGTTGACGAGGAGCCTTTTTGACCTCGTCGACGAGGTGATGTGGCTCGTTGACGAAGGCCAGTGTATAAATAGCCCGAACTTCATTTTTAAGCATAATTTTTAGTGCAGAACCCTCTCTCTCTCCTCTCTTCGGTTCTTCACCCTTCTCTCTTCGATTTTGGGCCGAATTTCCAACGATTCGAGGATCTGAAGCCACCACGACGCTCCTGGAGAAGTTCTTTGCATATCTACTGGAGCGGATTGTCGGTGGAACTCCGTTGAAATTCTTCCTTGAGTTGAGGTAAGACTTTTTATTCAAAATTTGGTATTTCCACAGTTAAAGGAAATGATGTACTTGAATAAATACTGAATTTTAGTTCTGGGAATTATCATTTTCAGAGTACTACTCAGGGTTTCCTACGGGTGTAAGATTAGTATTATAGAAGGGCTTTTCAGTTGTCAGGTAAGGGGATAAATCAAAACTGTTATTTTCCTTGAAATTACTATTATTTAATAGTAGAATAATTTTTAGAAAGTATGTGATTAGATATGAGTATAATTAAGAAAATGTAAGTTTGGAAAAATACTGCAATTGTATAGGAAATGTGTTTTCAGAACGGAATATATGGTTTCATTCAATTCGTGTAACATGAATATTATTTTATTTATATGTATATTATACGATGTTAAGTTAGATTTGCAAAATAAAGCATGTTTACAAATCTTTTCAGGAATAA
The DNA here is from genome assembly GCF_029873635.1 of Malania oleifera. Taxonomy (NCBI): domain Eukaryota; kingdom Viridiplantae; phylum Streptophyta; class Magnoliopsida; order Santalales; family Ximeniaceae; genus Malania; species Malania oleifera. Next base: position 7,565,769 of record NC_080418.1, read on the forward strand.
CATGATAAATGCAGTAAATTATGATTTCAAAATATATGATATGTTTGGCAAGACCGTAATTGATGATCGACGCAAGGCCGTAATTATTCATGTTATTTGGAGCAAGGCCGCATTTATTCATGTTTTTCGGCGCGAGGCCGTAATTATTATGTTAATATGAGATTTAGAACATGTTATTATTTGATTTACGATAAATAGTAAATGCTTATGTACTATATTTTATCAGAACCCGGGTGTTAGTTTAGTTCTATTTCAAGAGCACGATACTGTAGCTTATAGATTATATATCTATGATCAGATTGGTGCTAACCACCCCACGAGGGGGTGAGAGATGGATAGTCCATGTGGCTTTCAGTGTAGAGTGTAAACGTCCATCTGGCAGTTCGGACCAGGGTGTGGCGGGCCCATCGTACTTATAGATATTTTTGACTCGATAGTGGTCGGCCAGCCATTATCAGGTCCCGCCTTTGGGCTGCACAACCCTTCATGGGGGGTAATACATGACATCAGCTAGCTATACATCCTAAGTAGTTTTCAATATTATAGATTATATTAGATAATACATGATTAGTATGATTACTTGGAAGTATGAAATTATATGTTTATCTAACCATATTATGATTTATGCTTTATGCTATGTGAAATGTATGACATATATATTACAGCATAAATATTCATGTTGCCACACAGCTGATTTTAATTTATCTACCTTTACTGAGAGGTGTCTACCCTAAGTTTAAACTATTTTAGGAAATTCGGAAAGACCTGCGGGTCAGGGCTGCCGCTGAGTGAGTTGAACTTCCTTACTAGAAGGGTAAGTTCTGATCTAGGATCAGGAGATTTTTGTTATAAGATCCTAGGTTTATTTTGATATTTTGGAGAATGTATATATAAATACAGTATCTTTGGGAACATAGTAGACTCTGGTCTTATGTAATTTATGGTTGATAAATGTGATTTACATTTACTGCTGCCTAGATTCCGCTGTGTATGACAGGTGTCGCGGCGTCCCGGGCGCGCGTGTGCCCCGGGCGGAGGAATTAAAATCAATTTTAATATTTTCATGGGAAAACATGGAATGTCGGAGTCGCCACTAACCTTTAGTGCGGTTAGAACACATGATTACTACCCCGTTAGGGGTAGAATCGGTCTACATTACCAGAGTTGGGGTCGGGAGTTCGGTTACGCGAGGGGAAGGTACGAGCACCCCCTACGCGCCCGTTCTTACGAACGGTACCTAATTAATTTTAAATTATCCCTAAGTTAATCTAATAAGTCTTTAAACTACTCCTTTTATGAATTAATAAACACACATGAAAAATGAATAAATAAATAAATATATACAAATATATATTCCCTCAGAGCTTAAGGTACGTGAAGCCCGAAGGCTCATACCCCCGCAATAAAATCATAGGGATATACACACATGAAAAAAAAATAATAATAATAAAAATAAATACCCTAATAAGCAGCACAAAATATAAATATACCAAAGAAATAAAAATACTAAACATATTTAATATTAGTAATAATAAAACAGAAATAATAGTAACAACACTGAAAACAATATAAATACGACCTTGTACTAATAATATTATATTAATAATACAATGCAATACTATATAATATCATAATAACATCATACTAATATATGTCGTAAAACTTCATAACAATATAATAATAATAATAGATAATACATAATAAAATATCATAACAATAAACTACATAATAAACTACTATAAGAATGAACTAATATAATAATGTATAATACTAAACATACCATAATAAAAATACCGTAATGTACTAAAATACTAAAAATAATATAATATATAGTACTGAGTATAAACATAATAATACTGAAATACCATAATATCATATATATACATATACACTACCATAATGAGAAACTACCATAAACACTAATAATAATTACATAATAACAATCTACCATAGTAATTAATAAAATACCATAATAGTAAACTACCTTCCTACATAATAATGATACCCTAATAATAAACTAAAAATGATAGTAAATACAAACATAATACACTAAAATAAAGATAATAATACAATAATAAACTAAAATGCTAAACTAACATAATAACACAATACGTAACTCTACACTACCATAATATATAATAATAAAAAGAATCATAACAATAAACTACCATAATATACAATAATAAAAAGAATCATAACAATAAACTACACATGATAATGGATGTAAACGTAATAATAACATAAACATAATAGTAAATGTAAACATAATAATAAATATAAACACAATTAATACTATAATAATAAAGAAAAACACAATAGTAAGTATGAACGTAATGATAAATATAAACATAATACCAACACATAATAACAAATATAAGCATCACACAATAAACTAAACATAATAAAAAGAACAAAAAAGGATAACCACAATAATAATCAAGATGACAACAATAATATATATATAATGAAAACTAAGATACTAAACCACCATAATACATAAACTAAACATGATAATACTATATATAATATAAACGTAATAATAATAAATACAACAAAAAAAATGTATATATATGTATATATATGTATTGCAAAGAGCAAGTGGGTGTGCTATGTGTGTTGTGTGTGTGATGTGTGTGCTGTTTGTGTGTTGTGTGCAGTGTGTGTGCTCTGTGTGTGTGTGTGCAGTGTGTGTGCTGTGTGTGTGTGCAGTGTGTGTGCGTGCAGTGTGTGTGTGCAGAGTGTGTGCGTGCAGTGTGTGTGCTGTGTGTGTGTGTGCAGTGTGTGTGCTGTGCAGTGTGTGTGCAGAGTGTGTGCGTGCAGTGTGTGTGCTGTGTGTATGTGTGCAGTGTGTGCGTGCAGTGTGTGTGTGTGCAGAGTGTGTGCGTGCAGTGTGTGTGCTGTGTGTGTGTGTGCTGTGCAGTGTGTGTGCAGAGTGTGTGCGTGCAGTGTGTGTGCTGTGTGCGGGTCTCTGCTGCTGCCCACCGGAGATGGCTGCTGGAGTTGAAGCCTTCCTGGTGTGCTGCAGCTGCTGCCTTGTGGCCAGAGCCAGCAGGCTGGTGAAGCCGGGAGAGACGATGGTGGACGGCGGTGCAGGGGATGCTTATGGATAGGAGATGGTGGACCGTGAGCCAGAGAAGGAGTAGGGGAGTTCGCTGCAGGGAGAGTTGCAGGGCTGTTGTCGTGTTGCCGGATCTTGCTGGGAGCAGCGAAGAGCTGCTATGGTGGCTGGGAGTCGTGTGTGCTATGATAGATGGAAGAGAGGTGAGAGGCGGCTAGGGTTCACGGGAAAGAAGAAGCCACAAGAAACAATCCAGAATTTTTTTTTATTGGCTGTGCGCTATGCCCTTTGGCCTCTCCGGCCCCTTTTTTTTTTTTGTGTTTCTGCCGCCTCCTCACTGTGCAGCGCCGGATCCCCCTTCTTATAAAATTTTTTTGAAAAAGAACCCTAGCAATATTTCCTTTTTCAACTTTTGGTATTTTCTCTTTTTTGGAAATAAGATATACTACCACTATGGTTATAAGGAAACAAAAATAATAATAATAATAATAATAAGGTAATAATAATAATAAATAAAAATAATAATAATAATAAATAAAATAATAGTAATAAAAAACCTTAATGATAATAAAAATTAAAAATAATAATAATAAATAATAATAATAATAGAAGTAAAAATAAGTAATAATAATAATACTAATGAAAAATAATAATAATAATAATAATAATAATAATAATAATAATAATAATAATAAGAATAATATAAAGAAAATAATAATAACAATAATAATAATAATAATAAGATTAGCGAAAAATAATATTAATAATAACAAATAAAATAATATTAATAATAGTAATAAAAAACACTGATAATAATGATAATAAAAATAATAATGAAAATAATAAATAATAATAATAGAAGTAAAAATAAGTAATAATAATAATACTAATGAAAAATAATAATAATAATAAGAATAATAATAAGAATAATAATATAAAGAAAATAATAATAATAATAATAATAATAATAATAATAATAATAATAATACATACATTGGGCCTGGGTAAAAATGGGGTGTCTACAACAGGTATCCCCGCTACCCACGGGTTTGGGTAAGCGTTATATTTTCAAAAATACTCTTCTCTTTCACAAATGAAACTTGCTCAAGAGAAATTAAATCACCCATCACTAACGATAGCTTGCCAACAAGGATTTTGGATAAGATTTTATAGATTACGTTATAAAGGCTTATCGTGTAACGCCCCGAACCCTTAAACCCGGGTCCGGTGCGTTATACCTGATAAAATCCCTGATAATCCATAATCAACATATATGCAGCGGAAAACATAAACATAATCTCCATATAATCTAAAAACCATAATCAATAATACCAGAGTTTACTAATTCCTATCTATAATCCATAGTAATCATCCATCACCTGCATTTCCATAAATCTACATAACTCTCAAAACATTTGAGTATTTTCACAATCATTCCTTACTTAACAACCTTAAAACATAAAGACATAAAATATAAATTTACATTCCCCAAAGTATTATTTGTATATACCCTTTCTTTTAATACTTCTCAAAAAGTCTAAAAACCCTCGAGCTTTTTAAGCCCGACCTCAAGGATGTCCTAAAAAAGAAATAATTCATATTCAGGTGAGACACATCTCAATGAGGGAAAAAACAATATATTAAAATAGTGTGTGGCTAACATGAGTTTATATAACAACATAATATTTAACATTTGAAAATCGTTAACATAATTTCTAAAATTATTCTCTGATCCTAACCAAACACATGCAAAAGATTTAACCCACGAGATTACCCGAGGATAGGGGTGATTACCCACCCATACAAGTAGCATTTCTCTGCTCTGATATTTAGGTAACCCTAAGGTCTCAAGTGTTAGATTGATTTCGAACTCACACCGTTCAACAATAGCTTACCGGAAAAGGCCCTAAGGATAGGGAAATCTACCCGCCCATACAAGTAGGTTCTCTCTGTCCTAATACGTTATGCAGCTACTATTACATCTAAAGCTACTAGTACACTCGCCTTTCTCAGCAAGCACTCAGGCGAAGAGTACGCTCCACCCAAATCGTTGCACATTCTACGTACATGAGTACTTCTAATATCATAATACATCATTTTGTTTGCCATTATTCTGCATCTCTCAACTGTTCATGTTTTCATCTTTTACTTTTCATTTCATTTCACTTTACGTGGCTCTTTCCCATTTTACATTGTTCACATTTCACATTTTATTTCTATTTCATTCATTTCCGTTTTCCTTTCATTTCATTTCATACCCAGCATCTTTCAACTGTCATACATTTACCCAACATCTTTTAGTTGTTTTACCCAACATCTTTCAGCTGTTTTACCCAGCATTTTTCAGTTGTCATACATTTACCCAACATCTTTCAACTGTTTTACCCAACATATTTCAGCTGTGTACATGGTTGCATTAACACACACAAGCAGCATAGTTCATATTATATTTCTTTCTTAATGTATTACTTATTTAACCTTCATCTCATATATTTAACATATATTTCTAAACAACATTCCTATTTACTCATGCCACACAATTTAGTAATAAAATTCATACACTGCCTGTAAAATAAGCGAACTAATATTTAATGTTTATATACAAAAAATACCTTTCATTTTTAACATAATTACCCTGAAAATATTTTCCACTTTCATCAGTTTATTTTCGCATATATGTACCTAATAAATAGCCCTAAACTCGAAAAAACATAATTTAAACAGTTGGCATTTTAAACCTATACTAAAACATATATACACATATATATAACACAATTTAATTTCCATTAAATTCATAAAAATTCTGATTCAATATATATTTTTCTCTTTACCTGATTTATTGAACTACGCCAACAGGCACCCTGAAAAATACCTACGACGCTCACTTGAGTCTTGAATAAAAAATCCTTATTCCATTAAATTAACCCTGAATAAAATATTATTTTAATATTTCCTAAGCCCATAAATTCTAAATAAATAAATATACCCTTAAATATAGCAAAATTACCAAATTTCTCAAATCCCACTTTCATTTTGGAGTGGGGCCTAGAAAACCCCAATTAGAACTTTATTCATGTCAAAATGACGACGATCACAATTAGGACCCCATGGTGGTGTCTAATCATCGATTTAATGACAGATTTAACAAGAAATTGAGAAATTAGGGAAAAACTGTCTTACCCCAAGAATAGTGTCTACGCCGCTCCCACAATAAATCTACTCTAGTAGAAATGTCGGTGGCGGAGTTACGAATCCAATGACACCTTCCGTTTCTCGATCAGTCAAATATCCATTGAGAAATGAGGGAAAAGAGAGAGGTGGAGACGGAGAGGCGACGGAGAGCGCAGAGCTCTCTTTCTTTCTCTGCAATTCACAAGGAAACTCAGCTTCCTTATCTTTTTTTTTCTTTTTTTTTCCTTTACTTACTTTATATATATTATAACATATCATATTATATTATATAATATTATATATATATATATATATATTATCCTTATATATTCATATATATAAATATATATAACCACCCTTTTACCTAACTAAATTAATTCAATTTAATAATATTTAATTAATTAATTAAATACTAATTACTCTTAACTCTTTTTTTATACCATTTCTTTTTACTTGTTTATTTAATACATTAATTTAATAATGTTTAACTAATTAATTGATTAATAATTTTAATTTATTAATTAATTTATTAATTTTTTTTCCGGGTTATTACATATCAGGCAAAATTTATCAAAAGATTGAGGATCCTTTACTTTTGGAATAAGAACAATATAAGAGGAACAAAAAAATCGCGGCAACATATCACCTTTGAAGAACGCCCTTACCGCTTCCATCACATCATTTTTAATAATCTTCTAGTAGGTAAGATAGAAAGAAGACCAAAAACCATCCGGTCCTAGGCTACTGTCCACAAAAATAGAAGAAATAGTTGCATGTACCTCCTCCTCTATCGGTTCTTCCTTCAACGGTCTTATAGAATCCTTAGAAACCACCAATTGGATAATACTATCCAGATTTGGCCATTGAACTGAACTAGCCTGCCCCAAGAATTGCTCAAAATAATTCACAGTTTCATCATGAACCATCTATATATTTCCCAGCACCGAAGCATCAGGAAGCATCATTGAATTTAAACAAGAGTTATGCCTTCTTTGCGCAATCACCGCATAGAAGAACTTTGAATTTTGGTCACCATTAGTTAGTCATTTCTTCTTTGCTTGCTGCGCCAGCTTTGCCTCTTCCCTTCTATACCAGACTTCCAATTCAGCCTTATAAACAAGGAACTCTTCTTCAACTGATTCTGAGTACTCTGTCTGTAGTACATTCTCATATTTTTCCACCTTTTCCTCTAACTCTTGTATGATATCACCAACATAACCAAAAGTCTGCTTATTCCACACCCTAAGCCTTTATTTTAGTCTTTTCAATTTACCCTCCAATTTACTAAACCCTGAATCTACCATTATATGTTCTCTCCAAGATATATGATTCAACCATTTTCAAAAAATCCCCATGCGACGTCCATATGTTTAGAAATCTAAAAGGCGTTGGCCCATACTTCTCCATACTCGCACCCAGCTGTAATATGATAGGAGAATGATTTGAAGTACTTCTATTCAGCAATGATGCCTTAGCTTCACCGTATTTTACAGAAAAAACATTATTAATCAGCACCTTGTCAAGTTTCACCTAACTTCTCGTCAATCCTTGATGGCTATTACAGAAAATTGACTTCCTTCTAATCTAAGATCCAATAATCCACATCTATTACTACAACCATTAAATTCAGACATAGACGAACCCAAGCGAGGTCGACCTCCCACCCTTTCCTCATCTGACCAAATTACATTAAAATCTCCTATAACAACCCAAGCCACATCAAAACTCGACATCCCATGAAGTTGTTCCCATAATTTTCTTCCCTCAATATGATAACATTTAGCATATACAAAGGTAAAAAGCAGAGAGTCTCTATCATCTGTTAATAAAACTGTCAAATATTGATTTGACGCACCCACCTAATCAACCTGAACATCATCTTTCTAGAATAGCCAAATCTTCCCACTTTCCTCTACATTAGAATAAAAACTAGTAAATTGCAAATACACCGCCCACCTTCGTAACTTCTCCACATCTTGAAAAGGTTCAGAAACAACCAAAATCGAAACCTTCTAATCTTTCACAATTTGTTTCAATCTTCTCTTCGACGTGCCCAACCCTCTTATATTCCAAAACATAACTTTGTCAATTATAAGTTCAATTTTTAGGGCACTACCTTAGCCCTCTTAAAATTTCTCACTTGCCCATCTTCTTTATTTCTTCCTTCCGATACACCCACTAACACATTACCTGGATCAGAGCAATATTCTTTTTGAGCATCAATGCAAACCTCCATATCTCCCTCAGATAACACATCATAATTATCCCTACACGCCACACCCTCCTCTCCTCCCCTATCTCTCATCCACCTCCTCCACCAGAACCTCCTCCCCGTCCTTATCATTTTAAACTTCTCCCCCCTCCCCCCCCCCCTTTATTGAAAACTCTAATTTCCTGGGTAGTCCTAGAACAACCACCTAGTTCTACCTGCATCCCTAACACCACTGCCTTATGATCTTGAAAACATTCAACTTTCTCTCCACTATTCTTCTCTACCAAGTTCACTTCATCTACTTTATGTGTACTCACATTACTAACCTCATTCACAACTTCTTTATTTTTATCATTTACATTCAAAGGACCACTTACATCTTCATTTTTTTCTCATCCATCCTCTGATCTTGAATCCTCAAAACAGGACCTTCCTCTTCTACTATCACATTTTATTTTCTACTCACTTCTTTCCAAACCATACCATCTCCCTTCTTCCTCATACCTACCTTCCTTTGATCCTTAGGATTTACTCCAAACCGGCATACCACATCAGTGTGACCTTGCCTACAACATTTATTACAATAGGAATCCCTCTTCTCGTATATTACCCTTTGCCAACTTTGCTTTTGTCCTACCACCAACGAAAAACCCTCCACAGGATCCTTTTACAAATCCACTTCAACACACAATCTTGCACTAGTGGCTTGTGTTCTATACAATGTAGCATTATCCGTACCCAAAAATCTACAAAATCTAGTGGCAAAACTCTGTAAACAATCTAGTCTATATAAATGTAAAGGTGAACCTGGTGAGAAAATCCACTGTGGTGCGATCTATGGCTCCTTGTTGACATCAAAATTCATGGACCAGTTAAATAGCCGAAATTGGTACCCTGCCACCCATCTTCCTTCTTGTGCCCATGCATGAATGTAGTCCTTTTCATTTACCAAATGCAACAAAACATGATACTTGTCCATAAAACTTATCATTGAAACTTCAGAAAGACCCCAAGATTTGATAATATGCCTCCGAAGTACATCGATAGACGACCTTATAGAAAGAAATTTAAGCACTAACGCAAACTTTAGATCCTCAGTGGCCTTTTCCATCTCTACATCCGAGAAAACAAAACCTAATTCCCTATTAATCAATTCCAACTTCCTCAAAGGGATTTTGAATTTAGAAGATTGAATTGGCATCTTCAATGCTTCTGCAAACGATTTTCCATATTGTTAAAACCAAAATTTTTATGGAGAGAGTAAATTGAACTTGAGTTTTGATGGCGATTGCAAACTCCTTGGCGTGCGGTGCCCCCCAAGCTTCCCAACATTTCATAGTAAAGAAGACGTCATTGGCTACGTTGTCGCCGTCACCATAAAGCCATGTTGCAGTCACAGGTTCGCCGTCGCAGCTTCGTAATTATCGTCGCCATTGTAGGTTCGTTGTCATAGTCTTCGTCGTCGATGACACTGGTACCCTAACCCTCCTTTGCGAATAAACTTGAGAGAAGAAGAAACTCAAGAGCTTCTCGGAAGTTCACAGAACAAAGATGTCATGGACAAATTCGTTGTCGCCGTCACAGGTTTGCTAGTTCTCGTCATCGCCGCTTCGTAACCCTCCTTCGCGAGAGCTTCCCAACAGCACAGAATAAACATCGTCATGAGAGCTTCCTGACGGTTCATAGAGAAGTCGTCGGTCCTACGTCATCTTCTCTGTCATCGTCAGAGTCGTCGTCATCATCGTCACCGCCACCGTCGCAGTTTCGTCGTCGACGTCGCCGCCGCTGGTCACCGTCGCAGCTTCAAAGTCGTTGATGTTGGCTAACCTAGTGCAACCCTCCACCTCTGCGACACTGGCTAACCCTAGAACCTCTTACGAGCCTCTTAATAAACAATCATCTATTTTCAATGCAAGATAAATTAACAAGTATCTCTTACTATTCACTTGTGATGTGAATACTTCTTTTGTTTTATATTCGTTTCTCTACTATTTTTCTCTTTTACTTAAGATTGTGTATCATTCAATTCAGGCAATTGAATTTTGGAGAATGTATGTATTAGATAATATCATATATATTGTAATATTTTAGTTAAGGGGTACTTTAGTCTTTCTATCATTATTAGGGTTATATTTATTCATTAGTTCAATTGTATTCAATATATATATAACATAAAGGCAAAGGATTGTGTGTACCTTTTGTAGAGACCCAAACCCAGGAAATAAAGGAAAATAAACAAAAGAAAAGGAAAATAAATAAAAAGGAAAGAAACAAGAAAAAGAATGGAGATGGTTTGGTTCAGCACCAAACCGTCGATGGTTTGAGGCCAATCAGAAAACCATCGACGGTTACAACAGCTGAGAGCATTTTAAGTGTCAAATCGTTGACGGTTTCGTCAAGCTCAGGAAAATCGTTGACGGTTTCCCGCGGGCCAGCTTCATTACAAATAGAAGTGAGCTTATTTTTTTTTAGGAAAATATATTGTCTCTCTCTCTCTCTCTCTCTCTCTCTCTCTCTAAGCTAGGGCTCCAGCTATCTCTTTCTCTCTCATCCCTTATGTGACTCTCTCTCTCCCCTAAGCTCACCCGAAGCTGATCTCACACTCCGATTGTCTCTCTCTCCATTCTTGGCTTATCGAATCACTTCCCGTGGCGAGTTAAGGAAACCAGGGTTCCTTATTTTTAATCATTTTAGGCATATTTTCAGGAATAGATAAGGGGAATAAATTATGCCAGCTTTTTATTAAATTTGAACCGATTAAACTAGAGTTTATAATACTAGAAATAATATACTAGTTGTATTTCAAAATCCAACTGATTGAAGTTGAATATGGGTATGGGGATTATATTATATCAGCTTAATTTGGAAATGGAACCGTTTAAAATTGAGTATGTGGATATAGGAACATAATATGGAATTTTATAAATGTAATATATGTATGAAATCGATGGTTTTGGGGGTTATACGCGTATTTTGGAAAAACTAAAGTGAGTAGGGTTGATCATCTCTTTTTTCCTGTAAACAATATATTTTGAGTTAACTTAAAATGGTTCAGGTGATCATACCTTGGGTTTCATTAAAGTATACTGAGTATTATATGATATGTTCTCCAGTCAAATTATTAGTGTAAGAACCTGACCTGAGATATGTAGATTGAATAAATGAGAAAGGGTAAAAAGGGGTAAATTAAGCAGGCTTTGTCGACAAAGCAATTGTTCTCATCGACGAAGGCCCTCATACTCTTCATCACCGAAATTTAGAGCCTCATGAACAAAGATATACCGAACGAGTTGTAAAATATCAGAAAATAGGGTTTGTTGCCAAAAGAACCGGTTTGTCGACAAAATGTGTAGATAATTTGCCGACAAAGGCGCCATTTCGTCAATGAGGTTGGTTGGGTGAAAGGGGCTATAAATATCCTCCTTCATTGCTTAATTGCTAAGAAAGCTAAAACTCTCTCTCTCTCTCTCTCTCTCTCTAGAACTAGCAGAATCTCTCCTTCTCTCTTTGATTCTTCACTATTCGTCGCTTGATTCATTGATCTGAAGTTACTGCGTGGATCAAGGGAGGAATCTCTACGTTTTTAGTAGATCAGAAATTCGTTTCGAGGATTTTTGGGTTTTAACCCAAAACCGAGGTAAGGGTCCGGTTTCAGCTTCCTTTCGGTATATATGTAGTAGTAAGAATTATAGTAAACTATAGTTCTTGGATGTTTAGGTTTTGGGAACTCGGTTCATAGTTTTGGAGCCGTAGATTTTGTATTTTGGTATTTGGGAAAAGGTAAGGAGATTCTATTTATATCAGTTATTTTTGAAATCAAATTTAGTAAACGTGTAGTTTACGATCATATGTATGTTTTGGTTACTTATTTGGGAAAATTTATCGTGTAAAAATGTGGGATTTTTAGGTTACAGTTTTAGGAAAAAATTGGAGGTTTCGGGTATCATCTCAATTTCAGTTCGAAAATCATATGTTATATAAAACTGTAGTAATGAAATGACCGTACTTGTACTTGTATTAAACTGTATTTCTCGAATTGAAAACAATATGATTGTTGTATACTCAAATAAGTGTGGAATGAACTGTTGTATGTAAAATGTTCTAGGTTTTGTAAAATAGCTAGGGGTGACTAATCACCGTATGCTGATGGGTATAGGAACATAAGTTCCAAAATTGTTCCAGGTTTTGTGAAATTTTGTCACGTCTCGGCTAATTACCATGGGCAAACGCCATGTCTCTGCTAAATATCGTGGGCGAGAGTGTCCGGATTTATATCCGAGGGTGTGAAATATCACCTGTTTGTTTTGGTTGGTCACCGATGGGTGTGAGTGGACACCGTATTAGCATGATATTGCTGTGAGGCTTCTGTTATTGTAGGATATTAGGTGCTTGAGTGTGATGACACATCACACTGATCGTATGTTTGGTATCATATGTACTGGAACTGGATTGTGAAAATACTGGAACTGTATTGTGTTATGTTTTTGTCGAAATAACACTTGTATAGCACACACTGATATAACCAGCTTTCTTCCTTAGTGAAAGGTGTTTCACCCCAAATATAAAAATCTTTTTCAGGTCCTTCGGGTAGCCGAAACTAGCATTCTAGCGTTTGGGAGCGTGGGTGTAGTTAGCTACGTAGAGTACTTATGTAAGTGCGAATTTTGTAACCGGGTTGTCATTATTGGGTTTTGTAGACACCCGGGATATGAATGGTATTTTGGATTTTAGACTCTAGTCATGTATAGACTCTGGTATGGTATGATTTATGAATTAGAAAGAATATTTTCATTGTGTATTTGATGTGTATGGATATGTATGTGAATGTGTATAGGGTGTACGTGTGCCCAACGGGGTTGGACCCTCATTCAGTATTGTATCGTGTATGTTTTAAATGATATAGAGACAGGTTAGGTTACTAAAATCACACTTAGGCCCATTTGCGGGTTCGGGGCGTGACAATTAGGGTATGATATAACATTCAAATCATGTAGCATGAGATTAATTCTTCATAATGAACCGATTGTGATTATTGTGGTAAATAAACTTGTTTGTTTGGGTGATTTGTTTTGTGTGGTTATTCGTGTATTTCACAATATAACGTTGGCATGCCTGAGGAGTTCGTTATATTGTCCTTAATATAAATCACGATATAACATTGGCAGGATATATGAGGAGTTCGTTATATTGTCATTTATATAAAGGGGGTAAAACGTTGACAGTGAATGAGGAGGTCGTTTGACTGATTTACCATGAATAGGTCATTGTAAAAGTGTAACAGCTGTTTGTTGTGAAGTACGTGTTGAGAACAATGGGGAGGGATGCTCAGTACGTAGAGGGAACGATGGGGAGGGATGCCCTGAGAACCACGGGAAGTGAAGTATTTGTGCATTATCTTTTGTGGATATGAGTACTTGTATGTGACTTAAATGTGTTGTGATTGTGGATGTGATGTTGTATTATGTACAATACGTGTATGCAGTTTTCTGTGGTATGGTTGATGCTATAGGTGTGAGTTACACCTTATAAATGTAGTTTCTTCGAGTTAAAGTAATGGTTATATTTTATATACACTAAAACTCATGTTAGCCACATTCTGGTAACAATTTATTCTGTCTTACTAAGAAGTGTCTCACCCCATTATACAACTCATTTTTTAGGACCTTCTAGTGATCAAGCTTAGCCAGCTCCAGGGCAGGGTTGGATAGTTTAGAATAGTGTGAGTGGTTGTAAGAACTTGAAGTATTTAAGTTTATGTTTTAAATTCCTGGTTATATAATATGGTTGAATGGATACACCTTTTTGGATGCATAGTATAGTACTCTGGTATTTTTTTGAGGATGTTTAATTATTTTCCGCTACTTGGATGATATTTATGGTATCAGAGATCTGTGAATGGAACATATAACACCCCGAGCCCCACTCTCGGGTTTAGGGCGTTACACCTCTTGTGTCTCTCTATATTGGATCTTGAATTCTAATATGGTATTAGAGCTTTCTAAACCCTAAGTTTTGCAATCAACCTCTATCGCTACATCGTCGTCTACATGACCAGTGTCGTCACCTACATGACCTAAGTTTTGCAATCCCTATCATCTCTTTTTGGTCCTTGGACCATCGCTCACACCATCGCATTGATAATGGTGAAGGATATCATTATTCAAATCACTTAAGTGCATCTAATATGCGGCTCCCGACTCGAATTCCTCGTCCTTTTCATTGGCATTACCTTTGAAACTGGGTTCTCATAACCCAATTCGCCATTCTCGTGTTGGGTGGTCACCACGGCTCTATCGTAGATGGTCGCCTCTAAAATCGGTTCTTGGAACCCTAGTTCACCGTTCTCAGAGTCGCATTGTCTCCCCACTCGCCGACGCATTATCTGCAATGTCGACATTGTTGCACTCTCTGCAATTTTTCGATCTCCTTTGTTTGCTTTCCTTCCAGATCTAAAGAAGAAGAAGAAGAAGAAGCAAAAACATATTTCACAAGTTGAAGGACAATCTGCATGCCAGCGAGCTCAACCACTTCTTTTCTTTTCTTCTGAATTGATTATTTTTTTAATTGAATTGAATTCCTAGGTCTTAGAATGGGCTTGTCTTGGTACTTTAATTTTAGTTTTTCTTTTTTCTTTAAAAAAATTATTCTTTTGATTACTATGTTGTTAGGGATTTAACGCGGGTTCAAGCAATTCTAGGTGATATATTATTATTTTATTTTTTTTAAATTCGCACCCAAATAAATTTTTTAATGGCATCGTTGCACTGTCTCCCTACTCATCATTGCACTCTCTGTAACTTCGGTACTCTCTACAACTTCGGCACCCTTTATAACTTTCTGCAACTTTGGCACTCTCTGTAACTCTGGCACATCCGCTGCCGCACTCTTCTTGCAACTCCGCCGCACTCTCTACAGCACCATCGCTGGAATCACACCTGGTAGCAAATTGCGAATGTTTTGGTCTTCTCACTGACCCTCCAATCGCACATGGACGACTGCCAGCGCCACAACCACCAACGACATCTAGTTTCTACTCGGTAAACTCTCGATGTTTCTTGGTGTGCCATCATGAGTTTGAGGGGGATGTTAGATAATATCATATGTTGTGTTTTGGCTCATATACTTGATGGATTGCATGAACAAGGAAGAAGACATAGTGAAAAATCACATGTGCTGAAGAGCATTAGGGAAACCGTCGACTATTTGGCTGAAATAGTTGATGATTTGGCTCCAGAATTTAGAAAATTTACATTCTGTCTAAAACAGTCGACCATTTGGCCCAATCAATCGACAATTTGGCTCGGGAACCCAATGCAGATTTTTAAAATTTGAATGTGAACGTTAAGTTGGTTGGGTGTTTGGAGGGAATCCTCTGAAGTGTTTATAAATATACCATTCTAGGTATATTCAGAGAATGTAAGATCACTGTAAGAGTGATTGTATTGTATGTTCTTTGACACTTACATAGTTAAACTTTATCGATTGCTCCCGTGGATGTAGGCATTGCCGAACCACGCAAATCTTTGCATTGTTGTTCTTGCTTTCAGATATATTGTGTGTGTGTGTTCCATATTTGTTCTTCATTAATTGCTGCATTTAATTTCTATTGTGCAAATCCGAGTTCATTCACAACAATTGGTATTAGAGCATTGTTATTTTGGCATCGGACACTTCATCTACGAAATTTGATGGAATCAGAAACTTTGGTTTGTGGCAGAGGAGAGTGAAAGATTTGCTTGTGCAGCAAGGGATGGTGAAGGTCTTGTATAGTGTTCAACTAGAAGGTATGGATGAGGCTAATTGGAAAAAATTAGAGGCAAAGACTATTGCTACAATACAATTGTATTTGACTGACGAAGTGCTTTATCATGTCATGAAGAAAGGATTCTCCTACGACTTTTTGAAAAAAGCTTGAAAGCCGGTACATATCCAAATCCCTTACTAACAGACTCTTTCTTAAGTAGTATCTTTTTCGGCTTAAGATGGTTGATGGTCCGAACTTGAATCAACACATCAACGCATTTAATCAAATCATAAGTGATTTATTGTGGGTGAAATTTGAAGAGGATGATAAGGTGTTGATGCTACTGAATTCCTTGCCTGCAACTCACACCTATAAGAACCTGGTTACCACTCTTACATGGGGGAAAGAGACCCTAAACTTGGAAGAGGTGACAAGTGCGTTGTTAGGGTTTCATCAAAGGATGAAAGTCTGTGATGAAAATTCACACGGAGAAGGACTTGTGGTGAAAGGTAACCATGATCGTGGGAGAGAAAAATTCAAAAATGGATCGAGTCAAAAATCTCGAACTCTATCCAAGAAGAAAAAGGATATCCGGTGTTATAAGTACGGTAAAAAAGGGCACATTAAATCAGAGTGAATGGATTGGAAGAAAGGAAATGCTGAAGAGCATGAAGGGACTTCAAAATCAGCAAATGTAGATCAAGAAGAAAATTCAGTTTGCAATGATGGTGATGTACTTTCAGTTTTGACAGGATTGGATCGCCTCACGGACTCATAGATCCTAGACTCGGTATGTTCTTACCATATGACTCCAAATAAGGAGTGGTTCAGCACTTATAGGTTGGTAAATTTAGGTTCATTTCTTATGGGCAATGATGTCTCCTATAAAATCATTGGCATTGGAAGTGTTAGAATTTAAATGTTTAATGGTGCTGTAATAACCTTGAGCAAAGAACATACTGGACCTACTGAAAAGTCTTATTTCACTTGGCACTTTGGATTGTAATGGATTCAATTATAAGTCCAAAAGTAGGATTATGAAGGTGTGCAAAGGTAATCTGACAGTAATGAAAGGGAAAAAGTTAGATGGAAATATTTATACATTGCAGAGAACTATTGTTGTAGGTGGAGCTGTAGCCGTAGATTTTGAATTTGATGAAAAAGATTTGTGACATATGCAGCTGGAGTATATGTGTGAACATGGTATGAAAGAACTTCACAAGAAGAAACTCTTGAAAGGTATGAAAACATGTACGCTGAATTTTTACAAGTTTTGTGTTCTTGAGAAACAAAATAAAGCACAATTTAAATCAATTATTCATAAGACGGAAGACATTCTTGATTATATACATTCTAATGTTTGGAGTCTAGTTAGAGTAGCATCAAGAAGTGGACATGTTTAATTTGTGAGTTTTGTTGACGACTGCTTACGGAAAGTCTGGGTATACTTTATGTGGCACAAATCTGATATGTTTGCCAAGTTTTAGTTGTGGAAGTGGAAAACCAGACTGAGAGGGGAATCAAATGCCTCAGGTCAGACAATGGGACCTAGTATGTTGATTCTAGGTTCATGGAGTTTTGTGAACAGTAGAGCATTAAGAGACATTTCATTATTCGTTGGGCACCTCAGCAAAATGGTGTGGCTTAAAGGATGAGCCAAACTTTAGTTGAAAGAGCTTAGTGTCTCAGGATTAATGTAGTGCTACCAAACAACTTCTGGGCAAAGGCAGTTAGTATGACTTGTTTTTTAGCAAATCGATCGCTAAGGGCATCTCTAGAAGGGAAAGTGGCAGAAGAGGTATGGATGGGAAATGCAGTAGACTATTTCAGATTAAAGGTATTCGGTATGTTCATGTGTCTAGTGAAGAGAAATCGAAGCTTGACACAAAGTTTAGAAGCTGCATTTTTTTTTTTCGGATATCAAAAGGGTGTGAAGGGGTTCAAGATATGAGATCCAATGACAATCAAGGTGGTGATCAGTATGGATGTAGTTTTCTATGAGAAATCTATAGTAAAGTGCGCTCAAGAATTTGATGAAGAGAAACATGAGCTAGTAAATTGGAGCAGAGATGAACATGTTGTGCAAGTGGAGTTAGAAACTTAGGGCAATGATAATGATCTTGGTCCTCTTATTGCAAAGGAGTTATAGCTCGGGAAACCAGCAAGTCGACAGTATTCCTATATAGAGATCTAGGCGCACTATTAGACCACCACCAAAGTATGGGTTTGAATAATTAGTATCTTATGCTTTCATTACCAGTTGCAATGATCTAACTACTTTTCAAGAGGCAGTGCACGACCAAGAGAAAAGTAGGTGGATGGGTGCTGTGATTGAGGAAATGGAATCGCTGCATAAGAATCAAACTTGGGAGTTGGTGGAACTTTGAGATGGGAAAAGGGTGATAGGTTTCAAATGGGTATATAGGAAGAAGGAAGTAATTTCAGAAAATAAAGGAGAGAAATTCAAGGTACGGTTAGTGGCAAAGAGGTACTCACGGGAAAAAGGAATTGATTATGATGAAATCTTTTCATTTGTGGTCTCACACACTTCCATCAAGGTAGTGTTGGGGTTAGTAGTTCATTATGATATGCATTTGGAACAAATGGATGTGAAGACTACATTTCTCCATGGTGACTTGGAAGGACAAATTTATATGGTACAACCAGAGGGATTCAGTGAACCCGGGCAAGAACAGTTAGTTTGCAAGTTGAAGAAGTCTCTTTATGGGCTGAAACAGTGTCCAAGGTAATAGTACAAAAGATTTGATTCCTATATGATCAGGATAGGCTATAGAAGATGTGAGAATGAATGTTGTGTATATGTGAATAAGCTTAATGATAGTTCTCTTATTTTATTATTGTTGTATGTCGATGACATGTTAATAGTAGCGAAGGATTTAACTGAGGTAAATCAGTTAAAGGATCGGTTGCATAAAAAGTTTGACATGAAGGATCTTGGTCTAGCCAAGAAGATACTTAGGATGGAGATTTGTCGGGATAGAACTATAGGGAGGTTGTGGTTATCTCAAGGCGGTTATGTGGAGAAGGTGTTGGAAATGTTTAGCATGGCTAATGTTAAAATGGTATGTATATCACTAGTAAGTCACTTTAAGTTGTCTATTGCTGAATGCCCAAGTATGAATGATGATATCTGGGACATGTCAAAGGTCTCCTGTGCTAGTGCCGTGGGGAGTTTGATGTATGCCATGGTGTGTACAAGACCATACTTGGTACATGCAGCGAGTGTTGTGAGTAAGTTTTTCTCTAATCCAAGTAGAAAACACTAGGAAGCCGTTAAAGGGGTTTTTAGATACTTACAGGGTACTTCTAATTATGACATCATGTTCAGTAGGCAACATGATAGTCCATAAGTTGTAGGGTTTGTTGATGTTGATTATGCAGTAGATATGGATAATAGAAGGTCTACAACAGGTTATGTCTTTACTTTTGTGGAATGACCTGTTGGAAGTCCATGGTACAATCCTTGGTTGTATTGTCTACAACTGAATCTGAATATATGACTGTTACTGAAGCTGCAAAGGAAGCCTTATGACTTACCGATTTGGTCAAAGAGCTGGGTATACAGTAAAGTGGGATTGTGCTACGCTGTGACAGTCAAAGCTTTATCTACTTGGCGAAGAATCAAGTGTACCATGCTAGAACCAAGCATATTGATATAAGGTTCCACAAGGTTCGAAAATTGATTACTCCAGGTAAACTTGTACTGGATAAGGTTCAGACATCTGAAAATGCAACTGACATTTTGACAAAATCGGTTACAACTGAAAAGTTCAAGCATTGCTTGGACTTACTTCATGTCTCCAAGTGTTAGAAGGGAGACAGACCCAATGTAACATTTCAAGGTCAAGGTGGAGCAATGAGCTATGTTTTAGGTTCTCCTAAGGGGCGTAGACTAGCCAAGGTGGAGATTGTTGTGTTTTTGTGGCTCATATACTTGATGGATTACATAAACAAGGAAGAAAATATAGTGGAAAATCACATGTGCTAAGGAGCAGTAGAGAAACCGTCGACTGTTTGGCTTCAAAATTCAGACAATTTACATTTTGTCTGAAACAGTCAACCATTTGGCCCAATCAGTCGACGATTTGGCTTGGGAACTCAACATAGATTTTGTTGACTTTAGTGTAATCCCAAAAGAGGGGGGTGAATTGTATATTGTAAAATTTTTTTTCTAGGCCAATTAACTAACAACAGTATTTCACAAACCTAGAGTCAGTCTAGAGCATTTAAAACATAAACAAATAGATGCAACTGCAATTAATTTACTCCAGATAAATTTAAACAAGCAAGCACAATATAGCAAAGCAAATAAAGTAAAGACGACATCATATGTGTTATCAAAGTTTGGCAAATGTGCCTACGTCCCCGCCTCAAGCTCGCAAGTTCGAGGATTCCACTAAAACTCACTTCACGGTTGGAGCAACACCGAATACAACACCAGGTCAAATTACTAGGGCTGACCTCAACCTTTACAACCAATCCTTACTGGCTAGATCAACACCCCCTCAGGCCACGCTTGGAATACAACAGACAAACAATATAAATTTTGTGTACAATATCAATGCTTCTCCAATAAGCAGATATGTTCCAATACAATCAATGCACTTCAATATGATAGGATTTATAAGCTCAATGAAATTTAATATAACTATTGTCAAGATAATGTCAATATATCTAGTAATATGTGAAAGTGTGTTATGAATGAATCTTTGAGTCAAGATATGTATGTATGTACCAATCACAAGTTGCAAACTCAAATATCTCAAGAGCATAAGCAAATATCTCAAAAATAATTTTTCAAATAAGTATGAGAGATATTTGGATTTAGCTTGTTAAAAATGTTTTTTCACAATAGCACAATACAAGCCCTTGATTCTTGCAACAAGAATGCAAGACTCACAAGCCCTAGAGAGTTTTCCCAAAGAAGACTTATAAATTAAATCACAAGGGAAAACCCAAACTTACTTTCAGTAAAAATCAACAACAATAAGAGATTATGAGAGTGTAAGCTTATAATATGGGTAATCTCAAGAAACTCTCACAAAGAAGATATTGCAGGAAGAAAGTGTAAGAGTAGGATTTTTAAGCTTATATGTAAAAAATGGGTATTTGAAAATTTAGAGGATTTTTGGCTAATGATGTTTGCTAATTTTGTGCTAATTAAACCAAATGAGGGAGTATATATAGAAACTCCTTAAAATATGACTGTTTGGGACTCAATGGGTATTTCTAAAAATGTTTAATTATATTTAATGAAAAATAACCTAGTTTAACCGTGTTTTACTGTGGTAAAAATTTTGACAACTCGAGAGGTTCGGTCGACCGTATTCAAGGTTCAGTCGACCACTTTAGCAAGTTCGGTCGACCATGACAATTTTGAACTGAAGATATGGTCAACCGTCTCAAGGCGATTTTGAACCCCTTTGTGGGTTTAGTTGACCAAGACAAGTACGGTCGGCTACTCAACTAGGTTTGGTCGACCGTGGCCAAAATGAAATATATATTTCGTTGGCCGAATAGTTGGGGTGTGAGACACGTGTTGGTTTGATCGACCTACGACAATATGTTCAAAAACTGAACGATCGACCGTGCAAAGTCAAAATGTTGACTTTCGAACAGTTCGGTCAACCGTGACATTTATATTGCCACAGGTTCGGTCGACCGTATCTAAGTCTTTTCGGCCAACAAAGGCTCGGTTGACCCAGCTGAGTATAACTAGGTGGGTTTGGTCGATCGGGACCCTTTCAAGATAATTTTAGGTCCTGATTTTTATTAGAATTTACCCTTGTTACTAATGGTATAAATTTTAAGTTATAGAGGATTTTTCATGAAGTGTTTATAGAGACCTAAAGTCAGTCTATGGTCATTGAACTTATTAAACCTATCATGTATGCGATGCATTAATTATTATAGACCATATTAATATTACAGACCCAAAGCATACAATAGACAAAGATGGTCTTCATTCTTTTTGCTCTTCCAACGCCAACATATGATTTAGTCCTTGTGGTCCGTATGACTTCCTTGCGTCCTTACCATGTGTGCGTGCTAAGAGTTAGTCCTGTTCATAAGCTCAGTGTATAGGTAAAAAGCATTGAATTTGTCATAATCAAAATAGGAAGAACTCATAAAGTCAACAGATTTTCAAAATTTGAATGTGAAAGTTAAGTTGGTTGGGTGTTTGGAGGGAAACCTCCGAAGTGTTTATAAATATACCATTCTGGGTATATTTAAAGAGTGGAAGATCACTGTAAGAGTGATTGTATTGTATGTTCTTTGACACTTACATAGCGAAAACTTTTCCGATTGCTCCTATGGATGTAGGCATTGCCGAACCACATAAATCTTTGTGTTGTTGTTCTTACTTTCAGATATACTGTGTGTGTGTGTGTGTGAGTGCTCCATATTTGTTCTTCATTGATTGTTGCATTTAATTTCTGATGTGCAAATTCGAGTTCATTCAGAACATCATATATATTGTAATATTTTAGTTAAGGGACACTTTAGTCTTTGTATCATTTTTAGGGTTAGGTTTATTCATTAGTTCAATTGTATTTAATATATATATAAAACATAAAGGCAAAGGATTGTGTGCGCCTCTTATGCGACAACTCTCTCTCTCTCTCTCTCTCTCTCTCTCTCTCTCTCTCTCTCTCTCTCTCGGATCTTGAATTCTAACATTATGAACATGAATCACCTCTTATATTGTAGTAATTATAAATTTTATATTAAGATAACAAAAAAATACTATGCTTTAGCCTACAATTGTACTATTGTGAATAATTTTTTGTTTGTCTCGTAACTTAGTCATTAGAGTAATCTCCCAAAGTATATTCTAAGTCCTCTAAGTTATTCTTATTTAATTTCTTTCAGGTGGTCGCGATTGAAAGACGGCTTAACAAAAGTCATACAATCTTGATAGCATTATAATTATTTTATATTTTATTATTATTTTTTTATTAAATATTATCTACTATGCTTAACTGAATAACTAACTAATTTCTTGGCGAAGATGTAAATTCAAAAAATTTTATATTGAGTTTGAAATTTTAGATTCAACCGTCGTCTCTCTAAAATGAGAGACGGAACTTTGATTCCCTCAATTGTAGCTATTGAGATTCCATTATTTAGAAGTAAAAGGTGGGTTTGAGGAGCATATGATAGATGTGCCAAGCTGGCCAGAACAGGGGATGGCTCACCATTTGCCACGTGTCAAGCGCACATCCACATACGAGTCCATCATCCACGCCATCCCATACTTATGTAGGGAATTAACAATGACGATAAGACACTTGTGGAGACCTCGTGGTACAAACGCTCCATTGCACCTCCACCGCCATCCGACGGCCCAGATTCCCCGTTGTGGGACCCTGTGAGGGTATATTATCATTACCCAGGCCTAGCTCGCGGCCTCGATTTCTAATTCTATCCACAAACCATTAAGCTCCGCCGTAGCTTGGAGAGACCAGATGGCCTCTTTGACGATAGCATTTCCGCCGGCGATGACAGGGAGAGTGTACGCGGCGACGGCGGCCAAGAGCTCCGGCGGAACCGGGGAGGAGAAGAGCCTGCTGGACTGGATCCTGGGGGGCCTGCAGAAGGAAGACCAGCTCCTGGAGACGGACCCCATCCTCAAGAAGGTGGAGGAGAAGAACGCCGGCGGCGACGGAGGCCGGAAGAACTCCGTGGCGGTTGCGCCCAAAAAGAAGAACGGCGGTGGATTCGGAGGCCTTTTCGCCAAGAAATGATCATAGGACCCCCAAATGCAAAAATTAAGTTACTCAATTATTTCTCTCTCGATCTGTCTCTGCGTCTGCTTTGCATTTAAATATTTAATTTGAGTATTTGATGCTGATTTTTCGCTGCTGCTGATTAATTACGTTGTATTTTGTTTCTTCTTCTTCATTGCCCAATGCTTAATTCGTTATGCTCTGTGTTCGAAATTTCGAATTCAATCTGAACTCACTGGCCGTGGGATTACAGTGCGCGTCTGCTTCTTATTTCTAAATTTAGAGAAATAATTAAAAAAAAATTATGTAGTTTAAGGGGGAATTATGAACTTACGAATAGTCTTTAAAGGATATTAATATATTTAGATAATTAGATTACATTTTATTTTAATTTTGAATTTTTTAAAAAAAGCCGTTTTAAGAACACAGTGAAAATATTTCAAGTAGGTCTTTCATAATTAGACTCTCCAAAACCTACCTTTGTAAAAAATTCTAACGTAGGGATAAAATGATGACTGCCTAGTAAAAATGAAAACTGGCACTACCAAAAGATGGTTAGTGGTCAAAGGTCTCAAGTTTGAATAGGAAGAAAGACGTATAAGATGAAAAATGAGTTATAATTTAATGTGTAGCTTATACCCAATATGCACCTTTGATTGACTTAAAAAATAATGCGGGATAGGTGTGCAACAATGAATCAACGACTTGTTAGGATCCTGTGAGACCACAGAAAAATATAACACCAAAAATTTAACGTGATTTGGTCAAGATCGACCTATGTTCACAGAGCACACCACAAAATTCACTATTCGCCGAAAAAAATACAACTCTTTCACTCTCTTCCTCCTCTCTCTTCTTTCTTTGCTCTTTGAGCTTCTATTCCTCCTCTTATACATATTACAACTTCCTCAGCTCTCTATTTATAGGGCTAATATTTAATCACAATTTAATACAATAAATTATAAATTTGGGAGGTTATAATCATGAACATAAATAGTGGATAAATGTCCAGCTTACAACGCATAAATGATGGATAAATGTCCAGCATGCAACGCCAACTCCTCACACCTGGCTCCAGTTGTATCTCCTGTCTCCAGCTACAACAATCTTCCACATGGAGACGGAGATGCCTCCTCATGAATAAATGATGTGCTAAAAAAATATGTCTTCAAGCATGAAGACCAATTGAATTTGAACACAACTTCAACTTCTCTGTAGTCACCACCTTAGTTAACATATCTGCCGGATTTTTGCTACCTTGAATTTTTTCAAGTATCAATACGCCGTCCTTTATCAGAGATCTGGCGAAGTGGTAACGCAATCCAATATGTTTAGTTCTGGAATAAAATGTTGAGTTCTTTGCCAGATGTATCGCACTCTGACTGTCATTGTATAAAACATTCCTCTCCTGCTTTAATCCAAAATCCATTAACAAACCCTGAAGCCAAATCATTTCTTTACTAGTTTCTATCACTGTTACATATTCAACTTCTGTAGTAGATAAAACAACAATCTTCTATATCTGTGACATCCAAGTAACAGCTGTTGTGCCAACAGTGAATATGTACCTGGTGGTGCTTCTGCGATGATCAATTTCACCTGCAAAATTAGCATCTACAAATCCTCGGATTTTCAGAACACTTTTGCCGAAACATAGGCAATTATCAATTGTGCCACGAAGATATCTCAAAATCCACTTCATTACTTCCCAGTGTGTCTTCCTTGGATTTGACATTTACCTACTGTCAGCTTCCATTGCTTGGCTAATATCCGCTCTGATACGACTTGTTAGGACCGGAGGAGCATATGGGTGGGCTTGATACACATGGGTGAACACCAACTTGACCCAAAAGTTTAAGCCTATTGGGTCTTGGGCCAAACCATGTATATAAGCACCCATCATCCACTCTAATTTTTCAATGTGGGACAAGCTCACAAGTGGAATTTTCAACAATCTTCCCCTCACTTGTGAGTTCCAACCGCTCCCCCTTGAACGAAAATCGTTTCCCTTATGGGAGTAAGCCCAATTCTCCAACAATTGCTCAAGTGGGCCTTACCATTGGCATCTTACATGCGCCAGATTACATTCCACGTGCCTTCGAACAATTCCTACCTCTCATGCATTGACCCTATTTAGATCCATCCGCAGCCTAAATGATCATTATTGGCATTAGTCACACACTTGGTCCTCCAACTATTAGCATGTCAGGAGAATTAGCTTCCTATCTAGACTTTTACGATGTCGCTCACCCAGAATTACGAACCGTCGGCTCTGATACTACTTGTTAGGACCCTGTGAGCAACTAGAAAAATATGACACCAGAAATTTAACATGGTTTGGTCAAGATTGACCTACGTCCACGGAGCACACCATAAAATTCACTATTCGACAGAAAAAATACAACTCTCTCACTCTCTTCCTCCTCTCTCTCTCTTCTCTCTGCTCTCCGAGCTTCTCTTCCTCCTCTTATACATATTACAACTTCCTCGGCTCTCTATTTATAGGACTGATATTTAATCACAATTTAATGTAATAAATTATAAATTTGGGAGGTTATAATCATGGAAATAAATGGTGGATAAATGTCCAGCTTGTAACACATAAATGATGGATAAATGTCCAGCATGCAATGCCAACTCTTCACACATGGCTCCAGCTGTATCTCTTATCTCGAACTACAACAATCTCCCACTTGGAGACAGAGATACCTCCTCATAGATAAATGATGTGCTAAAAAAATATGTCTTCAAGCATGAAGACCAACTGAAATTGAACACAACTTTAGCTTCTCTGTAGTTACTACCTTAGTTAACATATCTACCAGATTTTTGCTACCTTGGATTTTTTCAAGTATCAACATGTCGTCCTCCATCAGAGATATGATGAAGTGGTAACGCAATCCAATATACTTAGTTCTAGAATGAAATCTTGAGTTCTTGGCTAGATGTATCACACTCTGACTATCACTATACAAAACATATCTCTCCTGTTTTAATCCAAGCTGTGTTAACAAATCCTGAAGCCAAATCATCTCTTTACTAGCTTCTGTCACTATTACGTATTCAGCTTTTGTAGTGGATAAAACAACAATCTTCTGTATTTGTGACATCCAATTAACAGCTGTTGTGCCAACAATGAATATGTACCCGGTCAATTTCACCTGCAAAATCAACATCTACAAATCCTCGGATTTTCAGATTAGTTTTGCCGAAACATATGCACTTATCAATAGTGCCATGAAGATATTTCAAAATCCACTTCATTGCTTCCTAGTGTGTCTTCCTTGGATTTGACATATACATGCTGATAACTTCCACTGCTTGGCCAATATCCGCTCTGATACCACTTGGTAGGACTAGAAGAGCACATGGGTGGGCTTGATACACATGGGTGAACACCAACTTGACCCAAAAGCTTAAACCTATTGGGTCTTATGCCCAACCATGTATGTAAGCACCCATCATCCACTTTAATTTTCCAATGTGGACAATCTCACAAGTGGAATTATCAACAATCTCCCCCTCACTTGTGAGTTCCAACTGCTCCCCCTTGAACAGAAATCGCCTCCCTTCTGGGAGTAAGCCCAATTCTCCAATAGTTGCTCAAGTGGGCCTTACCACTGGCGTCTTACGTGCGCCAGATTGCATTCCACGTGCCTCCAAACCGATCCTACCTCTCACGTCTTGACCCTATTTAGATCCATCTGCAGCCTAGATGATCCTTATTAGCATTAGCCACACACTTGGTCCTCCAACTATTAGCATGTCAGGAGAATTAGCTTCCTGTCTCGACTTTTACGATGTTGCTCACCCAGAGTTATGAACCATCGGCTCTGATACTACTTGTTAGGACCTTGTGAGCAACCAGAAAAATATGACACCGAAAATTTAACGTGGTTCGGTCAAGATCGACCTACGTCCACGAAGCACACCATAAAATTCACTATTCGCTAGAAAAAATACAACTCTCTCACTCTCTTCCTCCTTTCTCTCTCTCTCTGCTCTCTGAGCTTCTCTTCCTCCTCTTATACATATTACAACTTCCTCAGCTCTCTATTTATAGGGCTGATATTTAATCACAATTTAATGTAATAAATTATAAATTTTGGAGGTTATAATCATGGAAATAAATGGTGGATAAATGTCTAGCTTGTAACGCATAAATGATGGATAAATGTCCAGCATGCAACGCCAACTCTTCACACCTAGCTCTAGCTATATCTCCTATCTTGAACTACAACAATCTCCCACTTGGAGACAGAGATGCCTCCTCATAGATAAATGATGTGCTAAAAAAATATGTCTTCAAGCATGAAGACCAACTGAAGTTGAACACAACTTCAGTTTCTCTATAGTCACCACCTTAGTTAACATATCTGCCAAATTTCTGCTACCTTGGATTTTTTCAAGTATCAACATGTCGTCCTCTATCAGAGATATGACGAAGTGGTAACGCAATCCAATATGCTTAGTTCTGTAATGAGATGCTGAGTTCTTTGCTAGATGTATCGCACTCTGACTATCACTATACAAAACATTCCTCTCATGCTTTAATCCAAGCTCCGTTAACAAACCCTAAAGTCAAATCATCTCTTTACTAGCTTCTGTCACTGCTACGTATTCAGCTTCTGTAGTGGATAAAACAACAATCTTCTGTATCTGTGACATCCAATTAACAGTTGTTGTGCCAACAGTGAATATGTACCCGGTGGTGCTTCTGCGATGATCAATTTCACCTGCAAAATCAACATCTACAAATCCTCGGATTTTCAGATCACTTTTGCTGAAACATATGCACTTATCAATAGTGCCATGAAGATATCTCAAAATCCACTTCATTGCTTCCCAGTGTGTCTTCCCTGGATTTGATATATACCTGCTGATAGCTTCCACTGCTTGGCCAATATCCGCTCTGATACCACTTGTTAGGACCGGAGGAGCACATGGGTGGGCTTGATACACATGGGTGAACACCAACTTGATCCAAAAGCCTATTGGGTCTTGGGCCCAACCATGTACATAAGTACCCATCATCCACTCTAGTTTTCCAATGTGGGACAAGCTCACAAGTGGAATTCTCAACAATCTCCCCCTCACTTGTGAGTTCCAACCGTTCCCCTTGAACGGAAATCGCCTCCCTTCTAGGAGTGAGCCCAATTCTCCAATAGTTGCTCAGGTGGGCCTTACCACTAGCATCTTACGTGCATCAGATTGTATTCCACGTGCCTCCGAACCAATCCTACCTCTCACGTCTTGACCCTATTTAGATCCATCCGCAGCCTAGATGATCCTTATTGGCATCAGCCACACACTTCGTCCTCCAACTATTAGCACGTCAGGAGAATTAGCTTCCTATCTCGAATTTTACAATGTCGCTCACCTAGAGTTACGAACTGTCGGCTCTAATACCACTTGTTAGGACCCTGTGAGCAACCAGAAAAATATGACACCAAAAGTTTAACGTGGTTTGATCACAATCGACCTATGTCCACAGAGCACACCACAAAATTCACTATTTGCCAGAAAAAAATACAACTCTCTCACTCTCATCCTCCTCTCTCTCTTCTCTCTGCTCTCTGAGCTTTTCTTCCTCCCCTTGTACATATTACAACTTCCTCAGCTCTCTATTTATAGGGCTGATATTTAATCACAATTTAACATAATAAATTATAAATTTGGGAGGTTATAATCATGGAAATAAATGGTGGATAAATGTCCAACTTGCAACGCATAAATGATGGATAAATGTCCAGCTTGCAATGCCAACTCTTCACACCTAGCTCTAGCTATATCTCCTGTCTCCAGCTACAACACTATGAATGCTATAGAACATCATTGATATAAAATTGAATCAATCTTTGCTTCAAATTTAAAGTAATTGTTAAATTGCCCATGCTATTGAATTAATTGATCATCTATATTTAATTTAGTTTGCAGAGCTGGAGAAAATAAGGGCGGGAGGGATAAAGAAATTACTCGTGTGCCAAAGAAAATGTAGAGAGAAAAGGAGAAACAGAAAGTAGAAGGACACATAGGCCTCCTGACGTACAATAATGTAGAGCCGAAGGTTGTGGAGTCTTACGTGAAAGAACCAGAACAGGAAGGGGGTGTGGAAGAGTTTTCGGTGATAATTGAAGTTCGGGAGGAAGGTGAAGTGAAGAAGGACATTACTGTTAACGTAGAGAATGCTACACAAAAGGGGGATGACATTACTGAGGAAACGAGATCAAGGCATGAGAATTTTGGTCCTGATGCACAAAATAAAAGGACCAATGAAACACAAGGGGGGGCAGCTACTTTGGTGAATGAGGAGAATTATGTGGATTTAGAGGAGGACCAAACTTTGATTTGTGCACGTGTGGAGGAGGAGATGATGGGAGTGGATGAGAACCCAGTGGGGCAAGGTCGTGCAGTGGGGAACGTGGAGGTTGTATCTAAAGTTTTAGAATTAGAGTGCGTTCAACCCCCAAAGTTAGATGGGACATCTTCGCCTACTTATGCATCAGACCATGATACTGATAGACCTATACAACCGCTGAGTAAGAACAAACATTATTCTGATTTGGATTTATAGGTTTCTTAGGCAACTTTGAAGGACCATATAGGGCAAGGTGTGCGTCATTCTCGGCGGGTTCTTACCCATCCCTCAAAATTAAATCTATGATTGAAACAATGCTAGTGTGGAATGTAAGAGGTTTGTGAAGATCGAGGAGGAGGTTGAAAATTTTAGTTAGACGTCACCGAGTTGCTATTGTAGCTATTGCTGAGCCATTCTTGGAGGATACCAGGATGCCCCAGCTGGCTAACCAACTACTACTTCTTAACTGCCGCAGTAATGGCGATGTGGAAGGTAAGATGTGGGTTTTTTGGAGAGAAGACTTAAATTTTGAGACGGTTTGTATGAATAATCAAATGATTTCTGGCTGGTTACTTTTAGATAACAGGTAATTTTTTATTTCTTTCATTTATGGGAAGTGTACTCAGAATTAACGCAGGGAGTTGTGGAAAGCTTTAGAGGATTTGCAACCTAGGGATCACCCTTGGATTGTAATTGGTGGATTTTAACGTAATTAGAGAGGATAGGGAGAGGATTAGAGGCAATCCATGACCAATTGGAGCCATGGATGAGTTCAATTCTTGCTTGGATAACTGTGGACTCATGGAAATGTCTTTTAGTGGGAGGAGTTCTCATGGTGTAATGGACATGAAGGTCAATCTCGTAGCTGGACAAGGCTTAATAGAGCGGTTATGAATATGAGTTTCTCTAATACTTTTCCTAATGCTCAATTGGAGTATCTAATGAGGAAGCCATCGGATAACAGTCCTATGGTTATCAATTTCGACGAAGTGGAGATGAGGTATGGTATGTCACCTTTTCGGTTTCAAAATATGTGGTGTTCTCATAATTCTTTTATTGATTGTGTGACGAAGGTGTGGGTTGAGCCAGTATATGCCCAGGGTCTTTTGATGGAATAATTCTGTGATTTCTAAAATGAATCTTATTGATGAGAGTGTGTTAAACTCACTAGAGAGCATTCATCTAGCGGCAACTTTATACTTTCAAAATTTTTTAATAGAAACAAGAACTCATGAAGTGGTTGGCTTATCAACCATTTTAGAGAAGATTATTACTGAAGAGGAAAATGAGTTTCTTTGTCAATATCCTTCAGAAGAAGAGGTAAAATGTAACGCCCGGACCCTTTATACGAACCCGGAGTGCTTCTACACCTACGTTATACCTGTATCTGATAAACATATATAAACAATCCACCCTAAACAGGGACAAACGGGTGTATCTCATACATATATGTATTCATGCACAACATAAAACATTAACATTCTTATGGGATTCTATTAGACATATACCATAGTTCTATATGTATTCTTCAGTACATAAGATTCATACTTAAAAACATAAACTGTATTAATCCCCTTACATTCAACCAGGCTGACAACCCAGTACTGATACAAAACTTACGTCTATTAATAAGACTCTATGCGCCAAAGTCCCTCTAGAAAATTAGGATTGACGTCCTGTAGGACCTGAAACAAAGGTTGTAAGATTGGGGTGACACACTTCTCAGTAAGGTGGAATATATTACATCAGCACGTGACTACATGAGTTTATTCTAATTTAAAAATAGTTGCACAATATCACATTTACAATACTGTACTATAGAAGATGTATAAACATAATTTAGCATCATTACAAGCGAGAGTCCTCGAGATTAGGGTAGGGTACATGCCCATACACTGTACGATCCCTCCATACGGTACTCAACCCTGTGACTTTGCACATTTTATTTTTTAAATCATGTATAAGAAAATTTAGGACAATGACCATCTTTGAAACTTTCAGAAATATGCCCATATACCCCGTTGCACGGGTTGTGCACTGATAAACCCTAACACTCCTGCAAGCCGACTATCTCGATACCCACATTGATTCACATGTGTGGTTGCATTGTACCTCATTTAGCAATGGAACCGCACCTCAAGCTATTTAAAGATTCAGATAACCTGGAGTGTCTTTCAACTCCTTTAGAGTGTCTTTCAACTCATTTAGTAACAAGTTGTGGTCCCAATTTATCATATATATAATTTACAATGAAAACATAACAACCTGTGCAATTCCAGTAATTTACAATCGTAATTATGCAATCTTTCATGCTCTCTTTCTTTCTTTCAAATAGTGGTGTTAATCTGCACAAACACTCTCAGTTCAACCCTTTTTACATATAAAGCTCCGTGATTAATCGGCACCTGTTTTCCACATTTTCAGATAACAAAATGAAACTTTAGTTCTCACAGTATAACAGTTCAGTATGTTCCACTTCGTATCATATGCCACGCTCATTTTTTCAAAATTCGCTATAAATTGTGTATGATTCGAAAAATACCATTTAGACTACAAACATGGGTATCAAGCAGCTCCTACTTTAGGTTTAAAACAAATAAAGTAGTTTTGGAAAGTTTGGAGTTCATATACCAAAACCCCATTTTTGCCAAAAATCGTAAAATCCTAAGAAACAACATTTATACCTGGTAAAATTTTGCAAATAAGTAGTCAAAATGTGCATAAGGACATAAGCTAACTTTCTAGAGGTTTATTTTTCTAAAAATACTGAAGTAAACAAATCCCCTTACCTTAATCCCGAAAATTGAAACACGAACGAATCAATCCAAAACAACAACACGGGAACCCCGAAACCTAAAAATCGAAGAACAATACTTCACTATAATCCCAACTTCTACATATCTACCGAACCAAAAATGAAATCAGATCCTTACCTCGATTTTAGGGAAAAAACCCAAAAATCGTTAGATCGAAAATCTGATCCACTATAACTATAAAGATTCTCCTCCTAATCCACATAGTGATGTCGGATTGTTGATTTCGGCAACAGACGACACGAAACCTTAGAGAGAGAGTGAGCTGGTTTAAGTTCCAGAGAGAGAGAGAGAGAGAGAGAGAGAGAAGATTTGAGTTTCTTCCTCATTAAGCAAACTAAATTATATTTATAAACAAGGTTGACCCAGCCAGACTCTCCGACTCGTCGACGGGCCGAAGAAGGGCGCTCGTTGCCCAGAGGAATACCTCGTCGATGAGCCTGAGATTTCAGAATCTCTGAAAATCCCTCGATATCTTCTCGTCGACGGGCCTTTACGTTTTATTGCCGAGCAACAGAAGAGACTTCATCGATGAGAAAAGGAGCCTCAACAATGAGCTCTGTTGTTTTATCCTTTTTAATTTTACTTCTCTTTTCTTTATTTATTTTTCGGATTCGGGTTCCTATAATATCCCCTCCTTATAAAAATTTCGTCCCCGAAATTCCCCAACCAATATTAAGCATACTCTACCTTACGTAGAAGACCTACAGAAGAGTCATTAGCCACCCACAAAGCAAATTCAGCCCGAATTTATTACCTACCCTCACTTATGGCGGATGAATATCGTGGTTACATACAAAACTCTCTCGAAGATCATATCTACTTACTAAACATACTAACATACATACATTCACTTACCTAACTAACTTAACCGTCTCTGAACAATAGAGGATACTTCTGACGTATCTTAGTTTCTAACTCCCATGAAACTTCTTCCACTATATGGTTTCGCCACAGTACCTTTAATAGCGGTATTTCCTTAGTCTGTAACTGCTGAACTTTCCGATCTAATATCTGTACTGGTACCTTCTCATACGATAAAGCATCACTGATCTCTATAGGTTTGTAACTCAGCACGTGTGATGGATTTGACACGTACTTCCTTAGCACTGACACGTGGAATACGCCATGGACTCTGGATAGTGCTGGGGGTAAAGCCACCCGATAACCTACTGAACCTATCCTTTCCAGGATCTCGAATGGCCCGATATAACGAGGACTTAGCTTCCCATTCTTTCCGAACCTCATCACCCCTTTCATCAGAGTGATCTTAAGAAATACCATATCCCCTACCTTAAACTCCAGCTCTTGTCGACGAGTATCAGCATAACTCTTCTCCAGGTATAGCAAGCAAAACTCAAGGTCTTATCCTCTTCCTATACTATGGTATATTATAAACTATAGAACCTAGTAACCTAAACTCTGAGTATATCTATAACCAAGCAGTACAATTCACATCACACTTTCTGCTGGCTATGACTCTGATACCAAATTGTAACGCTCCGGCCCTTTTTATGAACCTAGAGTGCTACTACACCTACGTTATACCTGTATCTGATAAACATACATAAACAACCCATCCTAAACAGGGGCAAACGAGTGTATCTCATGCATATTTGTATTCATGCACTGTGGAAAACATCAACATTCTTATAGGATTCTATTAGACATATACTAGAGTTCTATATTTTTTCTTCAGTACATAAGATTCATACTTAAAACATAAACTGTATTACATCCCCTTACATTTAACCAGGCTGACAGCCCAGTATTGATACAAAACTTACATCTATTAACAAGACTCTACGTGCCAAAGTCCCTCTAGAAGACTAGGATTGACGTCATGTAGGACCTGAAACAAAGATTGTAAGATTTGGGTGAGACACTTCTCAGTAAGGTGGAAGATGTTACATCAGCGCGTGACTACATGATTTTATTCCAATTTAAAAATAGTTGCACAATATCGCAATTCCAATTTAAAAATAGTTGCACAATATCACATTCACAATATTGTACTATAGAAGATATATAAACATAATTCAGCATCATTACAAGCGAAAGTCCCCGAGGTTAGGGTAGGGTATAGGTCCATACACTGTACGATCCCTCCACATGGTACTCAACCCTGTGACTTTACCCATTTTAGTTTTTAAATCATGTATATGAAAATTTAGTACAATAACCGGCTTTAGAACTTTCAGAAATGTCTAATTACCCCGTGGCATGGGTTGTGCACTGATAAACTCTAACAGGGCCCTATTCGTGTAGGCACTGTCAAGCATCACATATATAGTCCGACTGCCCCACCTGGTCCATTATTTCACTAGTGGCCCCAACACTCTTGCAAGCCGACTATCTTGATACCCACACTGATTCACATGTGTGGTTGCATTGTACCTCAGTTAGCAACGGAACCGTGCCTCAAGCTATTTAAAGTTTCAGATAACCTGGAGTGACTTTTAACTCCTTTAGAGTGTCTTTCAACTCCTTTAGTAACAATTTGTGGTCCCAATCTATCATATATATAGTTTACAATGAAAATATAACAACCTGTGCAATTCCAGTAATTTACAATCGTAATCATGCAATCTTTCATACACTCTTTCTTTCTTTCAAACAATGGTCTTAACCGGCACAAACGCTCTCAGTTCAACCCTTTTTACATATAAAGCTCTGTGATTAACTGACACTTGTTTTCCACATTTTCAGATAACAAAATGGAACTTTAGTTCTCACAGTTCATTTACAAGTATAACAGTTCAGTATGTTCCACTTCATATCATATGTCACGCTCGTTTCGTCAAAATTCTCTATAAACAGTGTATAATTCGAAAAATACCATTTAGACCGTAAACATGGGTATCAAGAAGCTCTTACTTTAGATTTAAAACCAATAAAGTAGTTTTGGAAAGTTTGGAGTTCATATACCAAAACCCCATTTTTGCCAAGAATTGTAAAATCGTAAAATTCTAAGAAACAACATTTATAACCGGTAAAAATTTGCAAATAAGTAGTTAAAATATGCATGAGGACATAAGCTAACTTTCTAGCGGTTTAGTTTTCTAAAAATACAGATGTAAACAAATTCCTTTACCTCAATCTCGAAAATTGAAACACGAATGAATCGATCCAAAACAACGACACGGAAACCCCGAAACCTAAAAATCGAAAAGAAATACTTCACTACTATCCCAACTTCTACATATCTACCGAACCAAAAATGAAATCAGATCCTTAGCTCGATTTTAGGCAAAAACCCGAAAATCCTCAAATTGAAAATCTGATCCGCTATAACTGTAGAGATTCTCCTCCTAATCTAGGTAATGATGTCGGATTGTTGATTTCGGCAACATACGGCACGAAACCTTAAAGAGAGAGTGAGCTAGTTCGAGTTCTAAAGAGAGAGAGAGAGAGAGAGAGAGAGAGAGAGAGAGAGAGAGAGAGAGAGAGAGAGAGAGGAGAAGATTTAAGTTTCTTCCTCATTAAGCAAACTAAATGATATTTATAAACAAGGTTGACCTGGCCAGACTCGTCGACGAGTCAGAGTTCTCGTCGATGGGCCGAAGAAGGGCGTTCGTCGCCAAGAGAATTTCCTTGTTGATGAGCCTGAGATTTCAAAATCTTTGAAAATCCCTTGGTATCTTCTCATAAACGGGCCTTTGCGTCTCATCGTTGAGCAACAGAAGAGACTTCGTTGACGAGCTCTATTGTTTTATCCTTTTTAATTTCCCTTCTCTTTTCTTTATTTATTTTCCAGATTCGGGTCCCTACATAAAAACTGCTTTTTTTTTCCATTCCTAAAAACAATAGCCCAGGTGCTGATGGTTTCGGCTTAGCTTTTTATATTTCATGTTAGCATATGGTTAAAGAAGAATTATTAGAGGATGCCAAGAATATCTTTAATGGCACTAATCGACCAAGGTTTTATTCTTCTTCGTACATAGTACTTATTCCAAAAGTGCAGGATCCAAAAAGTTTGGATAAGTTACGCCCTATTAGCCTTTGTTCTGTTGCTTACAAGATTTTTTCTAAGACTATTGTTCGGCGCATGACTGGTTTACCTACCCGAATAATATCACCATCGCAAGGGGCGTTCATTCCATGCTGAAGTATAGTTGAAAATATTACTCTTGCTTAGGAGATGGTGCATTCCTTGAACAAAAATAATGTTGGTGGTAATATTATGGTGAAAATTGATATGGCAAAGACTTATGACCGGGTCGACTGAGATTTTTTGCTTCAGGTGTTAGAGGGATTTGGTTTCTCTTTAAATTTTTGTAAGTTTGTGGCTGAATGTATTCAAACTCCTTGGTTTTCCATTATGATGAATGAATCTTACAAATGATTCTTCAAACGTACCATAGGTTTAAGGCAGGGTGACCCATTATCGCCTTATCTATTTATTGTCATGGAGGAGGTTTTACCTCGATTGCTGCAGAAAAACTATGAGGAGGGGCGTATTGACTATTTTTCACACCATGTGGGGGCTCCTTTGATTTTGCATTTTCTCTATGCAAATGACATTTTGATTTTTCTTAATGGGGAGAAACGATCCATGCGGTGCCTTATTAAAGTTCTGGGTATCTATGAGCAGTGGTATGGCCAAATGATTAGCAAAGAAAAATAAGCTATTTTCTTTTCAAAGAAAATTTCAATGTGGCGGAGGCGGAATCTGATAAGATTAACAAGATTTGTGGAGGGTGATTTTCCGGTCACATACTTAGGTGTCTTGGTTGTTTCTGGGCGTTTAACGATTAGATCATTGGAGCCTTTAGTTCAAAAAATAAAAAGTAAGGTGGCGGGGTGGAAGCTAAAGCTGCTTTCGCAAAGTGGTCGTCTAATTCTTTTAAAGCATGTTTTCACTTGTATGACGACTCATTTGTTGGTGGTATTAGACATTTTGAAGGCAGTTCAAAATAAGATGAATTCTATCCTTTCAACATTCTTTTGGGGTGAGATAAATGGAAAGCCGAAAGTGAAGTGGCGATCGTGGTCTAAGCTGTGCAAGCCCACTAGTGAGGGTGGTTTAGGTGTTCATGATTTTGGTGAAGTTCAAAAATCTCTATATATGAAATTTGCTTGAAGGCTCATGACTTTAGATAATCTTTGGACAAATTTTTTCAGTGCTAAATGTGTGAAACAAGGACATATCTCTATGGTGGTTCCTAAAGACTCGAGTTCTAGGTTTTGGAAATCTGTTATGCGGGTTTTACCTCAGGCGACGAAGAGTGTGCAGCTGAAGGTAAAGAATGGCAAGGGTTCATTCTGGTTTGATAATTGGTTGGCTAGTGGCTTGCTTTGTTTGCAATTTAACAATATCCAAAATGTAGAGTCCCGAAAAATAAAAATAATAACAAAAACAATAAAAAAAGGAAATTTGATTTGGTGTAGGACCAAACCGTCGATGGTTTGAGGAGTCTCAGGAAAACCATCGATAGTTTTGTGTGTGTGCATGGTTTGGTGAGACCAAATTGTCGATAATTTCAGCAATCTCTGGAAAACCGTCGACAGTTTCAAGTTACTGAAAGGCTCTGAGGAAGAATCACACGAGAATTTGGTTTGGTTTTAGGCCAAACCGTCGACGGTTTCGTCCTAGACTGAGAAACTATAAATAGAATCTAAGCCATTTTATTTTCATTTTTCTTCCTCTCCTCTCCCTTTCCTCTGCTAGGGTTTCGACCCTCCTTCCCTAAAGATCATTTTTCCCTGCTTCTCTCACTCTCCTAAGCCTTCCTGGAGCCCCAGTACGCCTCCGATCGTCTCTCTCCCTTCTTCGAGCTTGCAGGAATCTCTCTCTTCTCGCCAAGTTTGGGAAGTTAGGGTGTATTCCAGGGAACGTATTAGGCATATTTTCAGGAATAGGTAGGGGATTATGTCAACTTATTTTTAAAATTTAACTAATTAAACTGAGAATATGAGTACGGTAATCTTGTATATGATTTTTGAGTGATTTAGGAAAATGAAAATTGATTATTATATATGTATTTTGAAAAAAAGTCAAGTGAGCAGGGTAATCATCTCATTTTTCCTAAAAAATGTATATTATGAGTTTAAGTAAAAATTGTGGAAATGATCATACCCTTGTTTTCAGCAAGATATATTTTCCCTGAGTAGTTTGTCAAATTATGATTTAAGCATTGAAATTGTGTGGCATGAGAATAAATGGTTATAATTGTAGGAATAAATTGGTTGGAATATATATTGTGATATTAGGTAGTGAAATTGTGATTTTATACAAAAATGTGATTTTTATACTGAGTTATGATGATATACCAAGTTGAGATATTATACTGAGATATGATTGTATACAGAAATGTGATTTTTATACTGAGTTATGATGATATACCAAATTGAGATATTATACTGAGATATGATTGAATGCAGAAATGTGAATTTATACTGAGTTGTGATTTTATGATGGTTTAATACTGAGTTGTGAATTTGATAGTTTGATACGATCACGTGAATGAATGGAAATTGTGGAAATACTAATGTTATTAAAGTAACTATGGAAAAAGGAAAAGGGGGACGGCGATACGAAACGCCTCGATAATTGTGAGGAAAGGCAAAGGTGGACGGTGATACAAAACACCCCGATTCTTGAAATTTTAGCCTGAGGGTTTGTTGAATTGGGGGACGACGAAATGTAACGCCTCTCAGGGAGTGCTTGATATGAACTGGATGTTACCACTAGAGGAAAGGCAAAGGGGGACGACAATATGAAACGTCCCAATTGTCAGGACTTTAGTCCAAGGGCTTGCTGAATTGGGGGGACGACAATACGTAACACCTCTTAGCGAGTGCTCGATATGTATGTATCACATAATTTGTAGATCTTTTTATGAATGGGGCCTTTGAGCCAAATTGAGAAATGAAAAGAAATATGTGTTATGCAATTGTATAGGTGTG
Organism: Malania oleifera; assembly: GCF_029873635.1. NCBI lineage: Eukaryota > Viridiplantae > Streptophyta > Magnoliopsida > Santalales > Ximeniaceae > Malania > Malania oleifera. The sequence goes on from NC_080418.1 coordinate 7,605,785, forward strand.
AGTGCAGTTTATAAATGTTATTTCATTTAAAGTTAATTAATGGATGAATGTTGTTACATTAGAACTCATTTTCCACACACTGATAATAATTTATTCCGTCTTACTGATAGGTGTCTCACCCCAACGAATATTTCAACATTTCAGGATCGCTAGGAAAGCAAGCCTAGGAGCTCAAAGTTGGGGTGTAGATATTACAGGTAGGGTAAGTGCTGATATGAATCGGCATATATAAATATTTTTTAGTAATTTTTAGGTTATAGTTCTGACTTGGGAAAATGGTCTTGTAATGGTTGGGAGGTAGTACTCTAGTATGGATAGTGTTGGAAAGGTCTATTTTTGCTTCCGTGGGCAATGGATGGATACAGATGTAATATTTGAAATATTATGAATATATTTTTTATGATTATTATGAAAAAAAAAAAAAAAAAAAAAAACAACAAAGTGGGGATGTGACAGTATGGTATCAAAGATGTCATGTAATGACGATATTATTATATTAGAGAGTATTTTGGGGGCGTTACAGTTGTGGCATCATCAGAGTCTAGGTTGTTAGGTTCTGCAGACTTTAGCGGATAATATTACAAGAATATAGGAATGAGTTGAGAAAAGATAGGAATGGGATAGGCTATGTGTTGTATGGTGGATTGGGTAGATGATGCATAGCAAAGTGGAATATCCTAAGTTAATTGAAATTTTGGGTTTCGTCTCGCAACCTAGAGGTAGAAATTTTGTGACGATCTTCTGTGAATTTCCTAAGGCGATGGTTTCAGGAAAATTATGACATACCATTAACGGTTCTGTTTCTAAGCAGTAAAGATTGAACCTAAAATTGAGAATTTGGAAGTTACATTGATTATTTGTGCAGGTAAAGTCTATAAAGGAGAGTTTAAGTGTGTTAGTATGAGGATATAATGCATTTTATAGTTTCTTAGTTAATCATGTTACGACATTGGGATTCTAAATTAGTTCTCCTGTCCTTTTACAAGATGGGCTCCAGAGATAAGAATGTGGATGCCGGGGGAAGTAGCAGTTTGGGGGCTTCAAGCAAGGATGATATTGATACATCTATTGTGCTGCGAGGTTTAGCGCGACAAGTTATGACGGAGATTAGGTGGCATTCTAGGGGGCAGAATTGCCCACTTGCAGACTAGGGATGCACCATCGAGCAATTTACTCTCATGAATCCCCCGACTTTTGCAAGTGGAAATGATCTGATTTAGGTAGAGAACTGGGTTCAGGAGACAGAGGAGCTGTCGGCAGTCCTGCACTGCACAAAGGAACAGAAAGTTCAGTATGCTACTTTTAAATTGGTTGGGGAGGCCAAGCGATGGTGGAGATAAGTAAAACTGTTGGAGGAACAGAGGCTAGGACTTGTGGCTATGACTTGGAATCATTTCAAGGAAATATTCTTCTTCGACAGATACTTCCTCACTGCCACCAAGGAAGCTAAGGTGGAGGAGTTTATAAACTTGACTCAGGGGCATTTGACCGTACAGCGGTACGCATCTAGGTTTGTTGAGTTGTCCCGCTTCGCCCCGTATATGGTTCCAGATGAGGCGAGGAAGGCGAGAAGGTTTGAGAAATGCTTGAGACGGGAGATCTACGAGCAGATAGTGGCTTTTTAGGTACAGAATTTCTAAGAATTGGTAGGTAAACCCATGGTATTGGAAACCAGCTTGCAGAGAAGTGTAGGGATGCCTAATTAGAGGAAGAAGCTCGTGCCTCTTAGTTTTCAAGACGGTACGAGTCAGGGTTTGTGGACAAGAAACATGAATAACGTAGGCCAGAGGTCTGAAATGAGGAATCGAGTGGGGCAAAATAATCCGCTACACCCTCCTTGTCCCAGGTGTAATAGGAGACATTGAGGGGAATTTCGTGTGGGGACGAACATCTGTTATCGGTGCTTTCGGCCCAGCCATATTGCACGAGACTGTCATGCGCAGCCAATCAATGCACCCTATTCGTCAATTCCGGGGAGATAGTCAGGCACCCCGAGGTGGCCATCAGAGGAACACCGCCCCGACGCGAGTTTATTCTTTTACACTAGGAGAAGTAGAAAATGCAAGTGACGTGGTGACAGGTAACATTTTATTATTGTCAAATAAAGCTATCGTATTATTTGATTCAGGGGCAACACACTCATTTATATCTCGAGAGTATATCAAATTATGTGGGATAGAAGCTCAGCTTCTAGATATAGATTTATCGGTGGTCACATCGATAGGGACCGTGGTGGTGTGTATGAGGGTTCTTAAGGACTATCCAATCAGTATTCAGGGGAGAACGTTACCTGCTAATCTAGTGGTTTTTGATATGCATGGATTTGACGTGATTCTAAGGATGGACTGGCTAGCCTCCAGTTATGCTAGTATTGACTGTTATAAAAAGGAAGTGGTGTTCAGACCTCAAGGGGAGCAGAAGTACAGATTTGTTGGGTCGTGTGTGCACGCCTCGCCACAAATACTGTCGGTTATGCAAGCAAAAAGGCCACTCTTGGATGGGTGTTAGGGGTACTTAGCTTGTGTGAAGGAGGCACCGAAAGGAGAAGTAAAACTTGAGGATATCCCAATAATGAGGAATTTCCCTGATATATTTTCGGAGGAGTTACCTGGGGGTCCTCCCGACCGTGAAGTTGAATTTGCCATTGATCTACTTCCAGGAACGACACAAATCTCTAGGGCTTTGTACAAAATTGCTCCAGCTGAATTAAAGGAGTTGAAGGAACAGTTATAGGAGTTACTGGATAAAGGATTTATCAGACCTAGTGTGTCACCATAGGGAGCACCAGTGTTATTTGTTAAAAAGAAAGATGGGTTGATGAAAATGTGTATCGATTTCTGGGAAATAAACAAGGTGACTGTTAAGACCAAGTATCCACTTCCCCGTATAAATGATTTATTTGACCAACTCCAGGGAGCATGACTTTTCTCTAAGATTGATCTTCGATTCAGGTACCATCAGGTGAAGGTTAAGGCAGAGGATGTTCCAAAGACTGCATTCCGAACTAGGTATGACCATTATGAATTCTTAGTTATGTCATTCGAACTGACTAATGCTCCTGCTGCATTTATGGATCTTATGAATAGGGTTTTCCATGAATATCTGGATCGGTTTGTGGTGGTGTTCATAGATGACATTCTAGTTTATTCAGCAGTCCCAATGAGCATGAAAATCATTTGAGGATGGTACTTCAGGTGTTGAGAGAAAGGAGGTTGTATGCTAAATTTAAGAAATGTGAATTCTAGTTGGAAAGAGTTGCATTCCTCGGGCATGTGGTATCCAGGGATGGTATTTTTGTGGACCCAAGTAAGATAAAGACAATGGTAAACTGGGCAAGACCGAAGAATGTTCATGAGGTCTGGAGTTTCTTAAGTCTAGCAAGATATTACCATCGATTTGTGGAAGGCTTTTGTAAATTATCAGGTCCATTGACCAAGTTGACAAGGAAGAATGTAAAATACGAGTGGACATATAAATGTGAACAAAGCTTCCAGGAGTTAAAACAGCGACTCATCACTGCACCGGTATTGACAATTCCTTCAGGGGAAGGTGGTTTTGTGATTTATAGTGATACGTCTTGGAAAGGACTTGGGTGCGTACTGATGCAATGGGAAAAAGTTATTGCGTACACTTCTCGGAAGCTCAAGGAATACGAGAAGAATTACTCGACGCATGAATTGGAATTAGTAGCAGTGGTTCTTGCACTGAAAATTTGGAGACACTACTTGTATGGTGAAAGGTGTGAGATTTATACTGATCATAAAAGTCTTAAGTACATCTTCATGCAAAAGGAGTTGAATATGAGACAGAGGAGATGACCAGAACTGATAAAAGATTATGGTTGTACCATTAGCTACCACCCAGGGAAAGCAAATGTGGTAGCTGATGCATTGAGTCGAAAGTTAGGAAATGTGGCAGTCTCGGCAGTGGTAGCTTAACATCAAATTATAATGGATTTGGAAAGATATGATGTGGAAATAGTGGAAGGGAATCATCAAGCTTTGATTACTAATTTGTTGATCCAATCGACCTTACTGGAACGAATTAAGGTCACATAGAAGAATGATGTAGAGTTGGAAAAAATTATGAATAAGGTACGGAGTGGACTAAGGGCAAATTTTAATGTCACAGATGATGGATTTTAAGGTTTCACGCCTGATTATGCGTGCTATATGATATAGAGATCAAAAGAACAATTCTGAAAGTGGCTCATAGCTATCTCTATACAGTGCATCCAGGAAGCCTTAAAATGTATCGGGATTTGCGAGAGTCTTTCTGGTGGATCAATATGAAGAGGGAGATTGCCCAGTTCGTGGAGCAGTGTCTTACGTGTCAGCAGGTGAAAGCTAAAAACTAGAGACCAGCTAGACCATTGCAACCACTCCATATTCCTGAGTGGAAGTGGGAGCACATCACCATGTAATGGGGTTACTGTTAGCATTGCATGGAAAAAATGTCATTTGGGTAATTGTTGACTTGTTGAATTTGGTGTGATCTCAAGAGGGGAGTGAATTGGGTTTAAAACTTTTCGGCTAATTTAAATATTTACGTCGATTCGCCACATATCATATCCCATTTTCACGTGTGTATGTAAATTAATTAAACGATAAATCAAGACATACACGTGGAACATATCTTATTTAAATAAAAGTGTGCATGCAAATAATTATAATGATAAATGAAAGCATACACATGCGGAAGTTAAAGTGTAGTAATTAAATGAGATAAGGATAGAGAGAAACACGATATTTGTTATTGAGGTTCAGCCAAATCAGCCTACGTCCCCATCTTGGGCATACCCCCCAAGGATTCTACTATCCCTACTCACTTAAATGGACGGAGCAAAAGTTGTTACAAACTTTCCTTACGAGGTAAGGTAAACCCCAACTCAATTATAATGCTGAGCCCAACTTGCCTCTCTTACGGGGCAGAGACTCCCCAGTTAAATTTTCGGGCTGAACCAAACCGATCTCACTTACGAGGTTGAGACTCCCCAATTCAATTCCGAGCTGAACCCAATCGATGCATTAAAATCATTTTTGTACATAAAAATGCTTCTGAAACATACAAGCATAAATGTACACATTTAAGCTCTAAATATATGCAATCTCTTATGATATGCATTATGCTCAAAAGAGAAAGGGTGCTATCAAATAAATTTGCACAAATAAAATATATATAGAAAATGAGTATTATGTTCTCCTATAAATATTTTTGTAAATAAATAATATTTGGAGAATCTAGGAATTTAAGTTCAAAAAAATATTTGTGCTATAAATAATTTTCTCCCAAAAATATTTATCAAAGAAATAACCCGAGAAAACCCAAGCGAGACTCTCAAAAATGGTTTTCAAAGATTAAGTGCTAAGTGAGAGTATATGTAAATAAAATGCCCAAAATAAATATACTCTCTTCCAAAGTGATTTTGAAATAAGTGAATGGAAGAGAGTTGGAGAGTTTTGTTAAAAGATTTTGCCCCAAAAGAATAATTTTAGCAATAAAAATTGATTTGGGGGAACTTTGATTAACAAAGGTTTAGAGAGAATTTGGAGTTAATCAAAATTGTTAATCTAAGAAAATAAAGGGGTATATATAGATTTTTAGAAAATTTTGACCGTTAGGGACACGTTGGGTATTTTCCAAATTGTTTAATGAAAAAATTAAGTTTAATTAGCTCTGGAAAATAACCCAACTCGAGAGATTCGGTCAACCATAGAAAAGGTTCAGTCGACCATATTAATAAGTTCGGTCGTCCGTGACAATTTTGAACTATGCATTTGGTCGACCGTCTCAAGGCGATTCAAAACCCTTCGTAGGTTCGGTCGATTATGGCTTAGGTTTGGTTGACCGCTCTTTGAATTTCGCTCGATTGAGCTCATTTTGAACTACAGGTTCAGTCGGCCGGGGAATTTTGAAAAATGTATTTTTGAAGTTAGGTCGACTGAGGAAGCACAGTTCAAAAATGGGCCGGTCGACCGAACCAAGTCAAATATTTGACTTTTACGCTGTTCGGTCGACCGAAGCATTTATAACGCAGATCAGTCGGTCGACCAAGACTTAGTCAAACGTTGACTTTTTGGCCTACGGTTTGTTTGGTCGATTGGACTTTTAAATTAAGCCTAAAAATCTAACGTGTCTTTGACCCTAAAGTTATATTAAAACATTTGTAAGATATTATCTTTTTATGAAAAAGTTTTGTATAAAGTGTAAGTGCCCTAAGGTCAGTCTATGGTCATCTGAGCATTCAATCCATCCATATCATGCAGATGTATGCATTATTATAGACCAAAGATAAAAAACTAAATGCAATTACAATTGAAATAAATAAATGTCTTATTTCTTCTTTGTTCTTCTCTTCATGGAATACGCCAGTATGATGTGAGCTTTAAGTCCTTTCTAGCTTCCATCTTCCTCTTTTGTGTGTGCATTCTGAATTGAAAACATGTTCAAAACACTAGGCACACACATGAGACACTTGTGTTTGTCAACATCAAAACAGAGATCGGACTCAAAAGGCCAACATGACCGTCTAACAAAAACTGCACACTTCTTTCCAATCAAAGTCACCTATTCCATGAATAGATTAACAGATCTATACATACAGGAGATAGTTAGACTCCACGACGTAGTAGTGTTCATCGTATTAGATCGAGATCCACGATTTACTTCATAGTTTTGGAAAAGTTTGCAAGGGTCCTTGGGATCTCAGTTGACTTTCAATACAACATTTTACCCCCAAACTGATGGACAATCAGAGAGAATAATCCAGATCTCATAAGATATGTTACGGGCATGTGTGTTGGATTTCGAAAGAAGTTGGATTCAGTCTATGCCGTTAATAGAGTTCGCCTACAACAATAGTTACCAGGCCAGAATTGGGATGACGTCGTATGAAGCGTTGTATGGCTGAAGGTGCCGATCTCAACTGTATTGGGATGAGGTTAGGAAATGACAGATTTTGGGGCTAGAAATTATTCAGCATACTTCTGAAAAGATCAAACTCATACGGGATAGAATCAAAACAGTTCAGAGTCGGCAGAAGAGTTATGTTGATACTCTCCGACGAGAATTGGAGTTTGACGTGGGGAATAAAATGTAACGACCTACTATTTATTTTCCAGTTCAGTTTTTTATTTATTTATATATACTATGAAATTTATAATGCTCTGATACCTCCTAGATTAAACCAAACCATCAACCTAAGCAACGAGAAGCGGAATTCATATAAATACAATCAAGAAAATATACAATACTAAAGTGCTAAAATGTTCCCAAAATATACATATACGACTGTTTCCCAAAATACCCTCAACTGAGTAACCTTCCTAAAGTAATCACTCTACTGGTAGGCCTGAACTGTAACCTCCTCTATTTGCGAGCTTGATCTGCTCGCCTACCTGGATCACCTGAAAAATATTAATTTAATGGAATGAGACGACGCTCAGTAAGATGAAATATGCTATCGCTAGTGTGTGGCAAATGAATTACAATACTATGAAGATCTGTTTCTATATAATCATGTATAACTGAATCTGTAAATATAATACAAATAATATAAATCACCACCTTTCCCATGTTGCTTAACATATCTGTATCTTAGGTTTCTATACATAATACTTTTAATATATATATACGTATATTCCCTATTTCTGTGAAACTGTACATACATAATAATAACTGAAAACTTCCCTAGATGGATAACTATATGTCATGATTTAACCCCTCATGACAGGGTTGTGCGGCCCGTAGGCGGGATCTATCCTGGCTGGCCAACTAGGATAAACCACTATGCTCTGTCAGTTTGATTAGCCCTCCTCAACCCATATCTGGGGAGCCTGTCCACTCGTGGGTATGCGATCGACCTACCTACCACATATTATCTGAATAGGTGGTTGCACTTTATACTGTATATAGCTACGGTACCGTGCTCTATAAACTGTATATGTAATGGTCCATTAGGGTCTGATACTATATAATACATCTCTATATACAACTATCTATTTTACCATGATTCTGTAATAACTGTATTAACCATGACGCTGTAGTAAATTGTATCTATATCAACTGTGTTTCTGAGATTAACTGTAAATTTGTATGTCATGGAACTGTAAAACTATATAATCATGGTATTTTGTAATTGCTATAAAACATATCTATTGTCTGTATATTCTGTAAAGCATGTTTCTATACTATATCTATATTCTCAAGCCACACAGTAATTAAAACATATTATTCATAATTGATAAACTGTATAAAGTTATGCTGTGAATAATAACCTAGTAAAAATATACATTTCATACTGAAAATCATTCTAGAACTGCCTAACATAGTATATTTCCCTTACCTGATTCTTGCTAAAAATCCCCTACTATGATGGGTCCTACACCCGCAAGGTTCTCCACTCAACACCCTGAAAACCATATGTATCCTAGAACAAAATATCACTATTTTAATGTCTACTGCATTTCCTACAAATACTGGAAAGCCAATTTTTTCTTAAAAGACCTTACCTTGAATCTGGGATGAAATCCAACTCCGTCCCACCGACGATCCACTCCGACAGACTTGAAGAGAACTTCCCCAAGAGCATCGTGGTGGCCTCAGATCGTCGATCCGACGACTAATGGGGTCGGAATCGAAGAGAGAAGGGAGAGAAACTGAATAGGAGAGAGAAAGTAAAGTTTTTGCTGAAAATTCTACTTAAAATCCGAGTTTAATACTATTTATACACTGGCCTTCGTCGATGAGCCACGTCATCTCGTCGACAAGGTCATGAAGAAGGTTCGTCGACAAACACCATCTTCTTATCGACAAATTTCAGAGTTTAGAAAATAGTCTCTCAGTATCTTCTCGTCAACGAAACTTGTCTTCGTCGACGCCCTTTTGTACCCTCGTCGATGAATCCCTTGTGTTCGTCAACGAGAACATGATAAATTTTCTCAGGTCATTGCATCTTAAAGCGTTCGTCGACGATCTCGGCTACCTCCTTCTGTTACTGTTTCCATTTCCCTCCCTCTTTATTATTTAAATACTATTATTCTTTGGGTTGTTACAAAAGATATTCTTGACGATTGCTCTAATGAAAATGATTATGAGATTTGAGAAGAAAGGTAAGCTAAGCCCTAGGTATATTATGTCATTCGAGATATTGGAAAGGATTGGTCTAGTTGCCTACAGAATAGCTTTACCCCCAGTATTATCTAGGATCCATGACATGTTTCATGTGTCCATGATGAGAAAATATGCCCTAGATCCTTCGCATGTGATAAGTTAAGAGTCATTGGAAATAAGTAACACCTTATTATATGATGAAGTGCCAATTTAGTTCCTAGATTGGAAGGAGCAAGAATTGTATACTACAAAAATTTTGTTGGTAAAAGTACTTTAGAGAAATCATGCAGTTGAGGAAGCCACATGGGAATTAGAAGAGGAGATATGCCAGAAGTACCTGAAGTTATCTGACAAGACCCAACACTAGGCAGGTCAGTGTGACTATTCAGGTAAGTATTCGGATATATGTAAGCATGTCTTGTGCAGGTTGTCCAGTTGGGTGTATTTGATTGTAAACCTAAATGTGATAGTTTTATGTTTTAGTGGTTTTGGGAGAATTTTTTTTTTTTTGTGATTACTTGTAATCTCCTAGAAACCTTTGTTGTAACCACAGTATTCCTCCACCATAAGTGAGAGTTATTAATAAATTTGGGATGGTGCCGCTATGTGGGTTGCTACCGGATCTTCTATAGTGCAAGGTTACCATTTAAAGGGATTCCAGATGCTAATTGGCAAATTTAGAGGATGAAATTTTTATGAGGGGAGGATGTAGAGACCCGAAAAATAAAAATAATAGAAAAAATAATAAAAGGAGAAATTTGGTTTGGTGCAGGACCAAACCGTCGACGATTTGAGGAGTCTCTGGACAATTGTCAACGGTTTTGTGTGTGTGCATGGTTTGGTGAGACCAAACCGCCGAAGTTTTCAGCAATCTCAGGAAAACTGTCAACGGTTTCAAGTTACCGAGAGACATTAAGGAAGAAACACGGGAGAATTATGTTTGATTTTAGGAAACCATCGACGGTTTCGTCCCAGACTGAGAAGCCATAAATAGAGTCTAAGTCATTTTATTTCCATTTTTCTTCCTCTCCTCTCCCTTTCCTCTGCTAGGGTTGCGACCCTCCTTCCCTAAAATTCATTTTTTCCTTACTTCTCTCACTCTCCTAAGCCTTCTCGGAGCCCCAGTATGCCTCCGATTGTCTCTCTCCCTTCTCCAGGCTTGCAGGCATATCTCTCTCCTCGCCAAGTTTGGTAAGTTGGGGTGTATTCCAAGGAACGTATTAGGCATATTTTCAGAAACAGGTAAGGGGAATAAATTATGTCAACTTATTTTTAAAATTTAACCAATTAAACTGAAAATATGAGTACGGTAATGTTGTATATGATTTTCTGAATGATTTAGGAAAATGGAAATTGATTATTATACATGTATTTGGGGGAAAAAAACCAAGTGAGTAGGGTAATCATCTCAGTTTTCCTGAAAAATGTATATTATGAGTTTAAGTAAAAATTGTGGAGATGATCATACCCTTGTTTCCAACAATATATATTTTTCCCGGGTAGTTTGTCAAATTATGATTTAAGCATTGAAATTGTGTGGCATAAGAATAAATGGTGATAATTGCATAAATAAATTGGTTGGAATATCTTTTGTGATATTAGGTAGTGAAATTGTGATTTTATACAGAAATGTGATTTTTATATTGAGTTATGATGATATACCAAGTTGAGATATTATACTGAGATATGATTGTATGCAAAAATGTGATTTTTATACTGAGTTATAATGATATACCAAGTTAAGATATTATACTGAGATATGATTGAATACAGAAATGTGAATTTATACTGAGTTGTGATTTTATAACGGTTTAATACCGAGTTGCGAATTTGATAGTTTGATACGATCATGTGAATGAATGGAAATTGTGGAAATACTAATGTTGTTAAAGTAACTATGGAAAAAGGCAAAACGGGACGATGACACGAAAATCCCCAATAATTGTGGCGAAAGGCAAAGTGGGACGGCAATACGAAACGACCCGATTCTCGAGATTTTAACTTGAGGGCTTACTGAATTGGGGGACGGCGAAACATAACGCCTCTCAGTGAGTGCTTGATATGAATTGAATGTTACCACTAGAGGAAAGGCAAAGGGGGACGACGATACGAAACGCCCCAATTCTCGGGACTTTAGTTGAGGGCTTCCTGAATTGGGGGATGACGATATGTAATGCCTCTGAGCGAGTGCTCGATATGTATGGATCACGTAATTTGTAGATCTTTTTATGAATGGGGCCTTTGAGCCAAATTATAAACTGAAAAGAAATATGTGTTATGCAATTATATAGGTGTGAATGCAGCTTATAAATGCTATTTCATTTAAAGTTAATTAATGGATGAATGTTGTTACACTAGAACTCATTTGCCACACATTGATAATAATTTATTTCGTCTTACTGAGTGGTGTCTCGCCCCAACGGATATTTCAAATCGCTAGGAAAGCAAGCCTAGGAGCTCAGGGTCGGGGTGTAGATATTACAGGTAGGGTAAGTGTTGATATGAATCGACGTATATAAATTTTTTTTGGTAATTTTTGGATTATAGTTCTGGCTTGGGAAAATGGTGTAGTAATGGTTGGGAGATAGTACTCTAGTATGGATAGTGTTGGAAAGGTCTATTTTAGCTTCCGCAATCAGTGGATAGATATAGATGTAATATTTGAAATATTATGAATATATGTATTATGATTATTATGAAAAGGAAAAAAAAAAACAACAAAGTGGGGATGTGACAATATGGTATTAGAGATGTCATGTGATGACGATATTATTATTATTATTATTATTAGAGAACTCATCCTCAAAACCTAGGTATTAAGGAGAGAGAGCTAAGAGGATCTTATACTGACTTTTAAGGATGAGCTCTCTAAGATGGTATTAGAGTAGGGCCTTGGGCTACTTAGTTTCTCCGTGGGCTGGACTTCTCCTCGCCTTATTTCCCCCCATGGGCTCTTGTCGCCTCATTTCCCCCATGGGCTCGAGGGGGAGTATTAATGTACGTGCAATCCCACATCATCTCTGTGAGCAGTTCCAGAGCCAGTATAAGATCATCTTAGCTCTCTCTCCTTAATACCTAGGTTTTGAGAATGAGTTCTCTAACAATTATTATTATTATTATTATTATTATTATTATTATTATTGTTGTTGTTGTTGTTGTTGTTGTTATTGTTATATCAGAGAATATTTTGGGGGCGATACACAAAACCCTCTGCTGAATATTAAAGATGTGTGGGTGTATGGTGTCTGGGATAGGTAGCACTTAGTAGAGTTGGTTGGTAATGACAAAGCCGAAAAAGTCATTTAGAATATTGTTTGTGGGAGACAAAGTGAGGATATTCTAATATGGAAACTCAATGATAAAGGAAGCTTCACGTCGTCAAGTGCTTAGGATTTGATTAGAGTCAAAGGGCCACATGTAAGGGATATGGATTGGTTGTGGCATAATCTGTTGTCAAAGAAGGTCAACATATGTGTTCGGAAAGCTCGTTTTGACAGCTTGTCGTTGGATGAGAAAGTTCAATCCTTGGGAATTGCTCTTGCTTCTCGGTGTAACTATTGCGAGTTAGGGCAAACAGAAACCTTGAATCATGTGCTTTGTTCGAGCAAGATTGCTGTGAAGGTTTGGGATATTGCCGTTACAACCTTGGGGGTTCCTTATACGACTATAGTTTCTTGGATTTGTTGTGTTCAACAATGGTTTGCTTATGGTAAGAAATCGACTCATTGGTGTCTTACCGAGTTTAATAACTTGGAGACTTTCAGTGCGTCGTTGTAAAGCCCGAATGGAAGGTGCTAAGGAATCGGCTGAAGGAGTTTGGTTGGCAGTTAAGGTTTGGCTTAAGAGGATTTCATAGAATATAAGAACAAGCGGATCCCTTTCAAATCAAGATAGAAAAGTTCTAAGTGCTCTTGAGATTCCAATTATTACTTCGAAGGCACGGACTGCTCGTGTTGTTAAGTGGGGGATTCCTCGGGTTGGGTCCGTAAAGCTAAACGTAGATGGTAGTTGCCGTGGGAATCCAAGGACTTGTGGAGGGGGTGGTGTGATTCGAGGTTACAGCGAGGATTTCCTGGGTGCTTATTCGTCCTTCTTTGGCTATGACACTAATAATAAAGCCGAACTTAGGGCCTTGACGGAGGGAGTGCGGATGTGCAAAGAGATGGGTTATATGAATGTGGAGATTGAATGTGACTAATGTAGTGGTCGATTGGGTTTGTTCTTAGAGATGCATGGTATGGTATTTGTGGGATTTTTGGGAAGAGTTGCTTAAGGCTCTTTCCATGATTAATTTTACCATTGCTCACTAATTCAAAGAAGAAAATAAGGTTGCAGATTTCTTGGCACGTCAGTGAAAGGATGGCACCACTATCAGATATCTGGAATTTGATTCTTTACCTTGTCTAGTTAGAAGTATGATACAACTTGACAAAATTGGCCTCCTTAATTTAAGAGTCTAATGTGTTGTTTTCTCTTCGTTTTCCTTTTCATTACATTTTGTTTCTATTTATTTGTAGTTTAGTTTGTTGAAACCACGATTTTCCTCTGCCATAAGTGAGGAGTTTTCTAATAAAGTAAGGAAGTGTTGCTCTCTTTTACCCTAAAAAAAAAAGAAAAAAAAAAAAAGCTATATTTAATTTTACTTTATCCTCAAAGTTTTGGGGTCATTATTGGTAGTGTACTTCCTTTCCAAAGTTATAATTCAATTAATCTTTAAAATACTATTCTAAAATTTCCCTTTTGAAATCATTTAAATTTTCAAATATATGGATTATATTAATTGCTCTCAAACTTAATCCAAATAAATCCCTCTTTTATACAAGTATTCCCATATGTAACAATAGAATAAGGCTACTTTCGTTGCACATTTTGTTACAATCTAAGACATCTAAAAAGTTCATATGATCTAAAAAGGACAATTTTAGTATAATATATATATATATTTTGGTAGCTTGCCTAACATTGGTGAGAGGGGAAGTAGGGCACCGAAAATGGGCCCGCATTTTAGATGGCAGCATGATCAAAATGACCTTAAACTTTAAGGAATAGAAAGATACTAACACTAAATTGATTATAATGTTTTTCATGAACATGAAAAGAACAAAAGAAAAAGAAAAAAAAAATAGCGAATCAATTGTCATACATTAGTGACAACATTTTTTCTTGTTTCTTTTTTTTTTTTCCCCTCGTTTTTAGTTAGTTAAGTGAATAATTAATACCTTTGTAGTAGCGTAGATCAATTAAACAAAATCTTAGCTCTTTCTTTTTTCTTTTTTTTTTTGAAACTGGCCAATTACCTCAATCTCTACACTAAAAATAATAGAACAAGATCCAAACTCGCACCAACAACAAACACTCGTGTCTTTGCTAGTTTGGGTTGGGCTATTCGAAGAGGTAGCCCGAGCTTGATCCCCAAGATTATCGGGGTGGAACCGAGATCGAAAAATGGCATTGGTATGGGCTAGTTTCAAACCCATTAATCAAATGCCTGGCCTTACCATTCCATGCCCTGAAGGAGAAGCTAGAATGGACCATGGGCAGTACCCTTATCCCTTCCCATATGGGGATGTTGGGTACAGGGTACCCCTACGCTGCAGAAGGACCTCCAGTCCCAACCACAGAGAGGACATGGCGTCCCATCACCCACGGACAACCCCATATGCCTCTGTACTCCTCCATTGACCAAGTACTCCTGCTGAACATAAATATAGGAGCCTCAGCCCTAGCTAGTTCCACCATTGGTGGTGGTGGTGGTAAGGTCATGGTCATTGTCATGGTGGGATAAAATTAGGCAGCATGAATGCATTAGGGCAGGACATTAGTCCCTCTCACCCCTTAAATCAAGGCACAGGGCACAGCCCGCCACCAAAGCTAAGCTAAGCTATCACCACATCTGCATCTGTTGCTTGGTTGTCTTCCCCTATGAGCAAGCAAGATAAGCATGCATGCATGCTGAACTTACACAGTAGTAAAAAAAAATTTTAAAACATTAGGGATGCCGAGATAGACTATCTCCCGCTTCGGTCCAATGAACTGTCCAATAGACCATGTGTATATGTGACAACCCAACTTTTGATTGTCTCGTTTGTGTCCAAAGTAGCTTAAAATGGACTAGAATGTTTCAAAGAGTGGTACGGTTGCTCGGTGCAATGAATGTGACAATGCTGTCACCGGCCAGGGCAACAGCAGGATGTGTTTAGGGTATTGCCAAAGCGCCCGGATCCGATTTGTATAAACTTAAACCCAAATCAAACAATATGACTACACAACTTAAACTTAACCCTGTAGTTAAAAAGTTTAGGGATTAATATTTGTATGCACACAGACAAACCTTCACAATCAAGGGATGAGAGAGAGAGAGAGAGAGACCATGTCATGTGCTTGCCCTTCTGCCAGGAGTCCCCAACTGCACCCACCTCTTGAAACCCTTAACTATCATACTGGTGTGCTGTCTCCATTGCTATCTGTAATGATAGAACCATATTTATTTATAAATTGTGAATTGCAAGGAAAGCAATTAATTGAGAGGTCCCCCAACCCCAATGTCCCCATGCCCTATAGCTATAGCCTTGGTGCATTAATTGGAAATGTGATCTTCAAGGCGTGGAAAAATATTTACATGTAACTCCAAAATACATACTGTAACATTTAATGTGATCACGCACAAACACAAATGGCAACCTACCTAGGTTTTAAATGGATCATGACAGAATTTGAAGAATTTGATTAAAAAAAAAAAAAAAAAATCTTCAACTAGTTCTAGCTGTAATACAAATTGAAGAAACAAGGGCTTGGAGAAAGGGCAAAAATTTTGTTCTCTAGCTTGCTTTCTTTCACTGCAAGAAGTAAAAACAAACAATATCATATTAAGAAACAAAACTTTGATATGATGAAGCTAAGAAATGAAGTTCAAAACATGCAGGAACTACTACACAACAAGAGTACTGAGGACTTATATTAATTCTAGCTAGCTAGCTAGACTCTGCAGCAACAGAATTGGATCTCTGCAAAGTAGAGGAAGAGTTGATGAACTCAATGCAGTCCTCTATGGCTTCAGTTCTGTGAGAATCAGTGGGAGCTACGAACGGCTTTGAGGAAACCTTAGGTGACGGCCGCCTCCTGAAGGATAGCACGCGTAGAGCTGTGGCCATCTTATCACCAACATGCTTGAGAAATCTCACTGGTGAAAATAATCCAGGCCTTCTTCTTGGTAAGCCAAACCGGCCATTCCTAAAGAACTTTGTGCTCTTCCCCTCATCTGCTCTCTTGGTAGAGCTCTGTTTGCGGTAGGCAGTGGTCTTCTCGTTAGCATCCAACCCTTGGCTCATCCGGTCACTCCCTCTAATTGTTGACATCTATTGGCAATATTATTGGCTTAAATTTGTATATATACTTGTGCGTACAATAGAGAGAGAGAGAGAGAGAGAGACGTAGGTGGGAAAAGGAGCACAAATGAAGTTGTGGGTGGGTGTACAAGTAGCTATGACATATTTAAAGGAGAATACCAACAAGGGTACTGCTCAAACACTCCACTTTTGATGCATACGCTACTTTTGAACTAAAGTGTTTTAAAAAAATAAAGAATAAGAAGAAGAAGGGAGAGAAAAGAGTTGAAAAATTCATGGATGTCAAAATCATAATTTGTCGGTCATTAGTATAGAGGTAGAAAGAGAAAAGCACCAGAGGGTTAAGCAACTTACACCCAAACCCATGTGATCAAGATGCTGCAAAATTAACAGTGCAATGCCAAATGAATTATTGGATCTAAAGCATAGCCTTGTATGCTATTATGTCCACCTACAAGGGTTCAAATCATGGCATCCATTATAAGGGAAAAAGAAAAAAGTGATGAGAAGAAACTAGATAGGAGCATTACTGTCGGCTCATAGTCAGTAAATTAATTAATTGTGGGAGTCTTGTGCTGTTGATAAATCCCAATAGCATAGGCATAAGCAGGCACTCTTGACATGCTAGAGGCTACAAAGATCCAGCAATAATATTCTCCATCTTCTTCAATTGAGATCTTCTCAATAGATGGGCCATTCTGCAATTGCAAAACAAGCTCAGGATCCCCATTAAATTCTTAGTGATGATAATATGTTTGATTGGTGAAACAGAAACACTTGCAACCTAACTTTCTTTGCACTGAGTTCAATTAATTAAAGCTGGAAACTTGCCCTTTTTCTTTTATGGTGTCTTTTTGGTCCAGCACCCACTTTTCTGCTCATTGGGTACTGATGTAATAACACCACCATGAAGAAGATGCTCCTATGCAAGATTACAGATGAAGGAATAAAAGATTTCTACTGTAGTTTGGATGCTGTGGGTCAATTAAGTCCATATGTTGTTTCATGTGTGAAACAAACCAGAAAAGATGGGCCTACCCTGAATTACAAATTAAATCAAATGAATGAATAGAACCAGAAAGATAAGAATTCAAAAACAAAAATGTTCATTTGTCCAACAATGGGAGAGGTGGTGGATCCATTTGGGGAAAAGGACAGAAGAATGGATGAGGAAGTAAAAGGAAGAAGAAACAACTGTGCTTCCCACTCACATCAGTGCCCCCTTTGCTTTCCAGTGGTTTTGATTCTCTTCTTCCAAACTTTCCTGCAGATGACAAAAGAAAGGGTCCGAGTATTTTAGGGAATCCTTCTGTTTCTCTCATTTAGTTTAGCTTTGTCCTTTAACAGAGAGGGGGCTCCCAATGAACCTATCAACCTTTTATGTTTATAAAATCTAAACTTGAATGGTGTGAAATCCATCACTTCACTTGAACTAAAGGGTACATAAAAACAAACACAGGAATACAAAATTTGCACAGCTTAACTGCGATTGTTTAGCCCGTGAATTGAAGGGCCTCAATTTCTTCACCTAAGCCTCATCCCTATGAAACAAGACATCTACTCGGGATAAAAGCAAGCCTAGTGTTGGAGGAAACACAAGAGATCTAAAATCTAAATTAGACGAGGGGTGTGTTACATGATATGTTAGATATATCTTACTGAAAAGTGGACATATTTAAGCACCATACAAATTTAATCATTTAAAATCTTTTCAAAGTATTGTGTAATACGGGATTACTAATCACCCAAATTTACCCATCCATCAAATCATCTAGAGTCATCGATTTTGCATTTTCATTTTTCTTTGGCTTGTATGTTTCTTAGGGGGAGGGGGGGAAATCAGCGAAAGCCACACAAGTCTATTAAGGATTAGCAGCATGGGCTCGAATTGCTCTCCCACAACCCTGTTTTCATGGTTTGGGCAGCTCCAATTCCGCTCCCACTACTATAGAAATCGCTTCTACTTTCTTTTCCATGGCTACTAAGATGTTTCAGTTCGTCACATTGTCTCTTGCCTGCCCATGGATTCAGCAACACCTCAAAAGGTTAACTAGTTCAGGAATCTCCCTATCCGTGCTTATTTTCAAGTAGATCGTCTGCCAAAACCCACACCCAACTTCAAAACTTTGATCAAAGACATTTGGGGCCTGTTTTGTTGTAGAAAATATTCTTTATTTTTTAAATAACTACAAAAATGTCACTTTACTTTTCCACATTTGTACTCAAAACTTGGAAATTATCTTTTATTATTATCTAAATTTTTCACGTAGATGTTGAAAAACTGGAAAACAAAACTTTCTTTAAAAATAAAAAATAAAATTTTGTTTTCAACAACTCAACAAACCCTTTTGCATCATTTTTCCTCGGTTGCAAATTATACTGTGAAACAATTAACCATATAGCAACCACAGAACAATCTCTAGCCTCCATTAAATGGATCCCTGCAATTGCTGTTACTTTCACCCATCCTCCACACAAACAAAAAGCCAACAATGAATCCATCTGCAATATGTATTTTCCAATTAACCTTCCTTTTGCTGTGTGGAATTGCTATGTATTTGTGCACAGCTGGTCCCAAGCCTAGAGAGGGGGAGGTTCATGCTAGGTTGACAGCATAAAACCTACCACTAAAATGGGAGAAACACTCTGCAAACAAGCAGGGGAGACACAGAGCATGATTTTCTCTCATCGAAATGATAAGAAATGGGATGGGCAGCTGCCCTGATTAACGTCATTGGGAAGGACAAAGGCACAACATCTAAGACAAGATGTTTGCCGTAACTGATGCTATGTTGACTTCAGCCCAAAGGCAATTGTGTAGGCAAGCTTTCATCCAAAAGGAGGGGAGAAGGGTTTCTGTTCTCATCTTTTATCCCATTGGTGGCTCATTAAATTTCTGCCCTGAAACCCATTGCATTCATGCCATACCATATTTAACATAAAATTCTGGAATGCGTGGCACCATTTTTTATGCATAAATTTTGCAGCCAACACAAAAAATGATGGATGAATACTTGCATAGAGTTGTAATAACACTTTATAGCAGAGTGCTGCAGTTCTAGTTCGGGGTGATTGGTTTTTTAGGGTTTCTTTTGTTGATTCTAGTGTGGGGTTTAGTTTATTGGCGTGTTGATTTGTTGTTTGGATTTTGGAGCTTCTCTATGTGGCTCTCTTTGTTGGCCGTGTTGATTGTCACTTTTTCTGGATGATAAATTAAGTATACATCTGGGGTGCCATTTGTTAGACCGCGATGAAAACAATAACAAGCCTTTAAGTCCCATTAGGTGGAGTTGGCTACATGAATCCTTTTCTGCCAATTCACCCAATCGAGAGAATTTTCTTCTACTAGCTAGGGTGCCACTGATTGACTCATTTTCTGAAATGAACAATATTCTCTTCTACTAATACTACATGCTCTGTTTCAATCCATTGACTGCAGATAACCCATTTGAAACTTTGAAAAAAGAAGAAGAAAAAGAAAAAGAAGAAGAAAAAAGAAAGAAAGAAAGATTTGTCCGCATCAACATGATCAATCAAGAAATGTTCCCTTATTGACACTGCTTCAAGTTAAAAGAGTCCAAGAAAATAGCAAATATGTGAGTGTAAAATCAGTCAGCATCTGCCCAGCCAAATAATTGCACACCTTTAGTTCTCTTAAGGGACAAATCATCAAACACCATTCCCAACTATGATTGTCTTAATGTCTCCTCTTTTCAACAAAATCCAATGTTTGCTATGCGTAGAAATAGACTTGGCTGGATTACTATTCTCTAAAAAGGTACACTTTACAAGAATACATGAGAATTAGGAATAAAATGCCGTTACTGTTCCCAACAAACCCACCCTCCTCCTTCAAGCATTTCCTTTAAGGAGGAATGAAATAGGAAGCACATATAAATAAAACCTTTTCATTCGAAATACAAACCAAGAGAATTTGCTAGAATTTATTTATAACTCAATCATTCAAAAGGCATGGTCGAATGTCTAAATAATAATTGAATTGACTTTCGAAATGAAATCCCATTTAAATTTGTTGCAAAGGGTGATGGAATAAATACACAAGAATGGAAATGAATTTGCATTTCAAACAAGCATGTTGGGAGTCATTCCTAATGAGCCCTGCTCCTGAACCCAAACCACGAAACTCTGAAATTGAAAATCCAATCAGGGTGTAAGAATGTCAAGCTAGGTGGGAAGAATAGGTTTTTATATTCCAAAATGATGCAATCGTCCTTTTATTACAATGAAAAAATAAAAATATCTTATACATTTGAACGATTCAATCGCTACCTAGGCTATATAAACACATAAATAGAAGTGAACCATTCCTTTTCATTCTTACGTCAAGGGTTCTAAACAAAGCCTTGAGCTTTAAAATAATCACAAGGAAGCACAAGACCAAGATAACTGCACAAGCTCATGTACAATTACAAACTAACTTACAATCATAACTTGAAATCTACATCTTTCTCTGAAACTCTAGTTCAGTTATTTCATAAATCCAAAGGGGAAGAAGATTAACCTCACAGTTCATCATCATTCATGACAAGCAAAACCTCCCCACCAACAGTGGTGACACCATGCAAGAACACTTGAACTCCCTCAGCACCTTCGAAAGCCTGAGGAGTTGGGAGATCACTGTCCAAGTTGTACCAAACTCCCCCTATCCTTCTCAGCGTGATCCAGTGCCTGCTCCTCCAAATCCCACCAAATCTTCTCACCGGCACATTAATCACAATGCCCATTAACTTATCGTTGTCCATGTCGATCGAAGAAGCGCTATTCCGGCGATCGTGCCAGACCACCGACTTACCTTTCCCTTCTATGGCCGCAATGAGAACGTTTATGTCATAGTTTCCGGTCAGCACATTGTGATGGGGCTTGAAGAGAACCGACATTGGCGTCCAGGTCTCCTGGCTGGGATCGTCATGAACAAGTCTTTCGGCGATTGCGTTCAGGTTTGCCCGCGTGAACGCGTCCTTCTCCTGAACTACGACGCACCAGTTACCAGCGATTCCGTGGAAGATGAGATCAAGCAATAAAAGATTTGCGTAATGTAATTAGAGCTCAAAACGTTCTAAGTTGGTGATTTTAAAATTTTAATTTTTTAAATGTGACAATTGCACATTCAAAATCATTTTAATCCACAAGATAATTGTTAAACTGAAATTAAATCGAATGAGATTCTATAATTACATTAAAAAAACTTTACAATAATTAAAAAAAAGTTAAAAATTCAGCTATCAACTCAACGTTTAACTCTATAAAATTACAAGCAAAAGGGCCCCATTTGTTTCTAAGCAAACTTCAAAAGGGGAAAAAGAATTATTAAGGAGATTTTCCCGAGAAAATATCCCCTGTACAAGAGCAACCGCACTTTGAAAGAAAAATTGCGAACATTTTTTCCAGGAATTTTCCCCTTTCGCAGGGCTGATTTGCATTGAAACAAAAACGAACAAAAGGAGGGAGGCGGAGACGAAGACCTGAAAGAGATTATTGAGGGAGTGCAAGAGGCAGAATTGCAGTCGTTGCTTCTCGTGGTAGATCTGAGGGCTATGCGCTGCCATCTTCTCACGGTAAATGAATCGTTGATAAGACAGGGGAATCGCGGGCTCGAGGGAAGACATCTAGGGTTTTGAGTTGGGTTTATGAGCTTCATCTGTGCTTAGCTCGTGGGGTTAGAAGGACAAAGCCATGGGTTTTTGAGGAGTCGAGTTAAATTACAATACTTAATCTTCACCGCTTGTATTATTTTTTTAAGCATGCAGAACTATCTTTTTTGAAATCAGTTAAGCTCAAATATCTCAATTTATGATATGAGTGATTTCAAATTTTTAAGTGAATCAAGAAATGAAAATACAATTTTCATTACAAGCCAATAGAGAACATTACAGTAATTATATATACAAATACCCAGAGACAAAATAGTAATTTATTAACCCTAAATACAAACTAATATAACAAAAAATAAAAGATAGAAAAACAGTAATTATTACCCCCCCTCAAGACTGACTATATATATTCACTAGTTTCATCTTACCAATAAAATGATTAAACTGATACAACCCGAGAGCTTTGGTGAGAGTATTTGCGATCTGATCATTTGTCTTTACATGAAATAACTTGATAACTCCATCTTACAATTTATCCCTTACAATGTGACAATCCAATTCGATATGTTTAGTCCTTTCATGATACATTGGATTGGAAGAAATATGAATCGCAACTTGACTATTGCTATATATCAAAGCCAAATGATGAGACTTAATACCAAAATCTAAAAACAAATTTTTCAACCAAATAACTTCACAAACAGCAGTTGTCATAGCCCTATATTCTAATTCAACTGAAGATTTGGAAACAGTATATTGCTTTTTGGACTTCCAACTAATCAAATTATCACTCAAAAAAACTGCAAAACCAGTAACGTGCCTTCTAGTATCTGGGCAAGCTACCCAATCTGAATCTGTATAAACCTTCAACTGAAAATTGCATGAAACAAGAGAGAAACAAACATAAACCCACTATACCTTTGATATATTGCACTACTCTAAGAGCTGCAGCCATATGAGGTGTTCAAGGTTTACTCATGAATTGACTTAACCTTTGAACAGAAAAAGTAATGTCTGACCTTGTTATAATTAAGTATATCAACCTTCCAACTAACCGTCTATATTGAGAGGGATCTTCTAGTTCATCACCATCACTAGAATTAAGGGTCAAATTCTGATTCATTGGTGTATTAGCAGGTTTATAGTCAAGCAAGCCACAATCCTCAATAATTTCTAATAAATACTTCCTTTGACACAAGTGAATCCCTTTAGAAGACCTAGCAGTTTCGAGTTCCAAGAAATATTTCAAAGGGCCTAAAACTTTCAACTTGAAATGAGTATTCAAATAAGTTTTCAAAGAATCCATAGCATTAATATCATTGCTAGCAATTAAAATATCATCAACATATACTAAAAGCATGATGATAGATGCTCCTTCAATCTTAGAAAAAAGGGAATAATCTAATTTTGATGGAGTAAAACCAGCAATTGTCAAAGTAGTAGAAAATTTAGTAAACCATTGTCGTGGGGCTTGTTTTAAACCATACAATGACTTTTTAAGCTTACAAACCATATTACTCTCCCCCTTACTATCAAAACCAGGTGGCAATGCCATATAAACTTCTTCATAAAGGTCACCATGCAGAAAAGGCATTATTCACATCCATTTGAATAATGTGTCAGTGCTTGACAGCAGCAATGGAAAGAAAAAAACGAACTGTTGTAAGTTTGGCTACATGACTAAAGGTCTCATGATAGTCAAAACCCTCTAATTGAGTGTACCCTTTAGCAACCAGGCAAGCCTTACATCTCTTAACACTGCCATCTAAATTTAACTTCAATTTATAGACCCATCTGTAGCCTACAAGATGTTTGCCAACAGGTAAAGGAACTAAGTCCCATGTATGATTCTACTCCAAGGCTAAAATTTCCTTTTGCATAGCAGTCCTCCATTCAGGATAAGAAATGGATTGAGAAAAAGTCTTTAGTTCAAAAAGGATAGAAGTGGCTAGAACAAAATGCTTATGAGAAACAAATAATTTCTCATAAGAAAGATAAGAACTGAGTGGATGAGAAGTTTTCTGAAAAGAGAGCCCAGCATCCTGTGAATGAGAGGAATCAATAAAATGTAACATGGCCTGTTGATAGTGACAAGACTGAAGATATGTAGGAGGATGCCTTACACGAGTTGATCTTCTAGGAGGATCAACCTGAGGAAGGGAGGCTGAAGGATGTTCTGAATTTAAAACTAAATCAGAGGTAGATGAAGTAGCAGGAAAGTCAGAAGCTGGAGTAGATGAAGAAGCAGAAAATTCAGAATTTAGAGCAAACGTGGGTAAAGAAACAGAAGAAAAATATAGAGAAAAAGAAATATCTGAAGAAGGAAAAGATATGGAGGAAGATTTGTCAAAAGGAAACACATTTTCATAAAATACCACATCTCTAGAAATGTAGCAAACCTGAGTTTCCAAATTTAACAATTTATACCATTTAACGCCAAAGAGATATCCAAGAAAAACTGATTTCACAGCTCTAGGAGAGAACTTGGTTCGATTATGAGAAAGTGTAGAACCAAAACACAAGCATCCAAATACTCTTAGATGAGAATAAGCAGGAGGCTTATTATATAAGAGTTCAAAAGGACTCTTATTAAGAAAAACATGACTTAGAGTTCTGTTAATGAGGTAAACGGTTGTAAGAACACTATCCCCCCAAAAACATATAGGAACTGTGACACTCCAGAAAATTAAAATGCATGGAAGTGTAAAAAAAAATTAAAGTTAAAAAATTAAAAAAAGATTTCAATTTCTCTCTTCAGCTCTCGTCTCTCTCCTCACACCTTCCCTCTCTCTCTCTCTCTCCTCGATTTCCTCGGCCAAACGTGCGCCGATTGAAAAACGAAAAATATCACTAGGTTCCTATATCCGCCACTGACATTTTAACCGGAGTGGATTTGTCATAAGAGCATCATAGGCAACACTCCTGAGATAAGGTAAACTCACACTCTTTCTTTAATTTCTCCCCAATCTTTAGCCAAACTGACAATCAAAAACCACCATGATGATCTAGGAGCGTTTCTCTACAAGTCTAGCAAAGTAGATTTTTGAACTGGACTTTCTAGACACCACTCCAAGGCTAGGGTAAGATTTAGGGAATTAAGCATGTAACGACTCAAAGAATAATGGTATTTAAATAATAAAGAGGGAGGGAAATGGAATCAGTAATAGAAGGAGGCAGACGACTTTGCGTTCGTTGACGACGTTGCACTTTGGAGGAAATAACCCAAGAAATTTTTCAGGCCTCGTCGACGAACACAGGAGTTTCGTCGACGAGGGTTCTTCAGGATCTCATCAACGAGGTCCTGTCTCGTCAATGAAAAGATACCGAGAAAGATTTTTGGAAGTCTGAAATTCATTGATAAGGGTGCAAGTTCATCAACGAACTTTCTACAGGACTCATCGACAAGGTGACGTGGCTCGTCGACGAGGTGATGTGGCTCGTTGATGAGGTGACGTGGCTCGTCGATGAATCCCACAATATAAATAATGCTTAAACTCAGTTTTTACGCAGAAATTTCATCAAAGACTCTCTCTCCTCTCTCTATGGTTCCTCTCCCATTTTTCTTTGATTTTGGCCCCGTTAGCCGCCGGATCAATGATCTGAGGCCACCACGACGCTCCTGGGGAAGTTCTCTTCAAGTCTGCCGAAGCGGATCATCGGTGGGATGGAGTTGGATTTCATCCCAGGTTCAGGATAAGGTCTTTTAAGCAAAATTTGGCTTTCCAACAGTTGTAGGAAATGGTGTAGACGTAGAAATAGTAATATTTTATTTTGGATATATGATTTTGAGGGTGTTGAGTGGAGAACTCTGCGGGATTAGGACCTATCATAGTAGGAGGATTTTAGCAAGAAATAGGAAAGGGAAATATGTTATGCTAGGTTATTCGAGTATGATTTCAGTATAAAATTATATATATTCTACCAGATTATTATACACAGCAGAAATTTATATAGTTTATCAAGTATGATTAATATGTTTTAAAATTACTGTGACTTGAGATTATAGATATAGTACAGAAACATACTTTACAGTATTTTTTAGAGTTATATTTTATAGAATATATAGACAGAGGAAATATTTTATAGTAATTACAGAATACCATGATTATATAGTTGATACAGATACAATTTACAGCATCATGACATGTAGTTTTACAGTTTATTTCAGAAAATACAGCTGATACATATACAGTTTATCACGGCATCATGGTTTATACAGTTATTACAGAATCATAGTAAAATAGATAGTTATATATAGAAATGTATTAGATAGTATCATACCTTGATGGACCATTACAGATTACAGAGCATGGTTCCGTTGCTACATACAGTATAGAGTGCAACCACCTATTCAGATAATACGTGGTATAACAGCCGATCGTATAGAGCCCACAAGTGAACAGGCTCCCCATCAAATATGGGTTGAGGAGGGCTAATCAGACTGATGGAGTATAGTGGTTTATCCTGGTCGGCTAGTCAGGGTAGATCCCGCCTACGGTCCGCACAACCCTATCCTGAGAGATTAAACCATGACACAATTTTCCACAGGGAAGTTTTCAGTTATTATATGTATATACAATTTTACAGTTGACTCACTCAAAAAATGAGCAGTTTGGAAGCTATCCCAAGTATAGGAGTTCTGTCGTGTAATATTAAGCCCAAGGGCTAGATCGTCTCCTCAGGGAATGCGTTTTAATCTCAGATTTTACGTTCTTTCAATCAAAATTAAAAAGGTACTGAACTCAGTTCAGATTCGGGTTTTCAAGATTGTTGAGTTCCACTTTGAATTAAATGACATGTAATTTAAAGTCCTAAACTAAAATGCAGTGAATTGAAGAACACTAATGCTAATCTACTCAAGGAAACATCAGAACATGCATTGATTAGAGATGGAAAATTGGAACTCAGAATTAAAAACACACAGGCAAGGAAACTCAATCAGATTCAAACGCACACACTAAAATTGAACCTTCAACAAATTTAAGATATTGAATTAAGAGTCGCAATCTAAACACAGACATAAACAAAAGTTCGACGCTTAAATGACAACGAAACACAATAAAAACTCAAACTTTAATCAACCCGACCCTAACTAACCCAAGATTCAATAAAAAAACTAAATTTTGGAAAAACAACTTCAAACAAAAACTCTTTTTTTTTTAATTATTATTTGGCTAGAAGTAAAACAGAATTTAATTTAAAAGAACGATAAATAAATAATTGAAAGAAGCTAAACTAAACTCTACCAATCTAATGACAATATTAATTGAGAAATCTCAAATAAAAAAGAACCAAACATCAATAAAATAAAATAAAGTAAAAGTACTTAATAATCACTCAAACAAATTTTCAAAAACTCTATTTAACTAACTAAATAATTTAAAAACAAAACACATTCAATTGCAATAAAAGGGGAGAGAGAGAGAGAGAGAGAGAGAGAGAGAGAGAGAGAGAGAAAACAGAGCATGGTTGCAGAGAAGGCCTGCTGTGCTGGATTGGTGCTCTCGGGTCTGCTGTGGAGTTGTTAGAGAGGTGGAGGTCTGGAGTGAAGCCCTTAGGATGGTGGCTTTGTAGTGCTGCTGCTGCTGTGTTCTCAGGTTGGAGAAACTGGTTGCAGCAGGGGGGCTGATGGGCCGTGAGGAGCTGCTGTAGCTGGGAGGCCGGGGACCTGCTGCTGCTGGTGTGTTGAGATGGCTAGGGCTGGTTGTGCTGGAGACTGGGGTTCTGCTGTAGCTGCTGTGTTGAGTAGCAGATGGCTGCTGTGGGTGGCCGAACTGAGAAGGAAAGGAAGAGGAGAACAGGGAAAGGAGAGAAACCGAGAGAGAAGAGGAATAGAGAGCAAGATTGAATGAGAGAACAAAGGAACAAAGGGAGAGATAAGAGAGGGCAAAACAAGCTAAAGAGGAAGAAGAAGAAGAAGAAGAAGAAAACAGAGGAGAGGAGAGAAGACACGGGATTGCGTTGGAGGAGTTTAAAAAGAAAAAAAAGAAGCCCTAGGATCCGGTGTGGAACAATCCGACCTGGCCATGCATGGCCGGGTCACATCAAATATCCATCCAAACATATATATATTTTTTTATTTTCTCATTTTATTTGTTCTCTGTTCGTCGCAAATCTGACTCTTTTGGAGCCTGTATCTCACAAAACTCAAAACATGAAAGTTGTAGATGATCCTTTCCTCTTTCTCCAAAAATTTGAATCGTCTCGATCGGAGCTCGAACAGAAAAGTTATGTACGAAATACAAACAGGTGTCGGTTTTGATTCCCGAGAATTTTCCTACGACAAAAAATTACCAAAACTTCATAAATAGTGTAATAAAGTTCAAGAATGATGATTTTGGCACTTTATTAAAATATTGGACAATTTTAGACATTTAATTAAAAATAGAAACCGTAAAGCTCGGGTTAAACGTCCAATTACGTAGTTTCGGTGCGTAATCAACAGTAGCATTGGGTGTACTTATGTATAGTAGAAGTATTATGAATGGAAAACCTATAAAAGCAAATATGTTAAGCAACATGGGTACAGGTGGTGGCTTTATATGTTATTTGTACTTGTATTCTCATATTCATATATACATGACTATATATAGAAACAGATTTTCATGGTATTGTAACTCATTTGCCACACACTAGCAATAACATATTTCTTCTTACTGAGCGTCATCTCATCCCATTACTTTAACATTTTTTTCAGGTGATCCAGGTAGGCGAGTAGATCAGGCTCGCAGGTAAAGGGGCTTCAGTACTGCCCTGTTAGTTGAGAGTGAGTATTTTTTTGGAGTATTTCTGTATAGCCCTAGCCCAATTGAGGGTATTTTGGGAAACAGTCATACATGTATATTTTGGGAACATTTTAGCACTCTAGTATTGTATATATTGAATATGGTTATATGAATTCAACTTCTTGCTGCTTAGGTTGATAACTTGGTATTAGAGCATTATAAATCTCATAGTATATAGAAAAAAAAAAACTGGAAATAAATAGCAGGTCGTTACAGTTTGGTATCTGAGCCTAGGTTGTTAGCTTCTGTAGACTTTAGAGTGCGGCGGAAGCAATACCAAAGTATAGGAAATGATTTGAGGGTTGTTTTGTTGTTTGGGTACAGGATTTACTGTGGTGGTTTCTGTGTTTTTCTTGGGGTGACAATTTCAGGAAAACCATAGTAAACTATTGTCGGTTCGTGTGTCTAGGTGACAAAACTGGATATTGAGTTAAGGTCAAGGAAGGCAGTTAATTTTGAATTGGTATAGGATAGGTCTGCGTAGGCGATGAGGTTCTTAAGTGTGTTTCTTGTTTTCAGGATGGACCCAGGAAGCAGTGCACGAATGCTGGGAAGGATAGGCCAGGACCTTCCAGCATTGGTGGAGGAGATACAGATGTTGTGCTGCGTAGCGTCACTCAGCAGGTGATGGTTGAGATGGCCAGGAGCTCTGGGGAGCGTGGTTGTTCGATCAAGCAGTTTACGCAAATGAAGCCCCCATCCTTTGCTGGAGGAGATGACCCGATCGTAGCTGAGAATTGGGTCTAGGACATCGAAGAGACGTTGGTAGTGCTTCCTTGTACGGATGAGTATAAGGTAGTATTTGCAGCATTTAAGTTGACAGGGGAGGCGAAGCGCTGGTGGAGATCAGCGCGATTGATAGAGGAGCAGAGGTCGGTTCCAGTGCTAGTGACGTGGGACTGATTCAAGGAACTGTTCTTCGAGCAGTATTTCCCTGCTATCGTTCGAAGCGCGAAGGCAGCAGAATTTATGCATTTGGTACAAGGGCAGGTGACCGTATCCCAGTACGCAACTCGATTTATAGAGTTGTCGCATTTTGCTCCACATCTAGCACCTAATGAAGAGAAAAAGGCAAGGAAATTTGAAGAGGGATTGAGGTAGAACTTGTTTGAGCAGGTGATTGGATTCAGAGCACAGACATTTACGGAGGTTGTAGACAGAGCTACGATCATTGAGAGTGGTATTCAGAGGGGTATAGCGGCTTAGAGTCAGAGGAAGAGGCCTGTGCCTCAGGGTTTCCAGGCTGGCTCCAGTAGGGGTCCATGGAGAGGAGGTCGTGATAGTGGAGATCAGAGGCGGATGGCACGACCTCATTAGAATCAGGGTGCGCCGAATGTCCCGGTATGTCAAACGTGCAGAAGACGTCATTTGGGAGAGTCCCGAGTTAGGAGAGATATATGCTACCATTGTGGAAGATCCGGCCACATGGCACATGCATGCCCCTAACTGCCAGACCCTCTCCCCCAGGCCCTATCGGGGAGGATATCAGGTAGCTTGGGGAGGATATCAAGCGCCTCATAAAGGACAACAGAGGAATGTGACCCCGACGAGTGTTTACGCATTGATGCCGGGTGATGCTGAGGCTGCTACGGATGTGGTGAAAGGTACTTTTACTGTTTTATCACATTCCATTATTGTTTTATTTGATTCAGGTGCTACTCATTCCTTTGTCTCTGCATCGTATGTTAAATTATCTGGAAGTGAGACTCAGTTATTAGATAGAGAACTATCAGTAGTTACACCGTTAGGGTCAGTGTTGAGGTGTAAAAGGGTACTCAGAGGCTATCCAATAGAAATTCAGGGGAGAGTGCTACTAGCATACTTGATTGTGTTTGAGATGTGTGGATTTGATGTAATACTGGGTATGGATTGGTTGGAAACTAATCACGCCAGTATTGATTGTTCTCAGAAGGAAGTAATTTTCAGACCCCCTGGTGAGCAAGAATTCAGGTTTGTAGGTTCTCGTGTACGTGCTTCATCACAGCTAGTATCAGCAATGCAGGCGAGTAGATTGCTCCTGGATGGAAGTCAAGGGTCTGTGGCTTTTGTAAAGGAAGTGTCAGAGAATGAAGTGAAGCTTGACAGTATCCCAATCGTACGATAATTTCCAGATATTTTTCCAAAGGAGCTACCAGGGTTGCCTCCCGAACGTGAGATGATTTTTCTCATATATTTACCTCCAGAAACGGAACCAATTTCTAAGGTTCCTTATCATATGGCTCTAGCTGAGTTGAGAGAATTGAAGAATCAGTTGCAAGACTTGCTGAATAGGGGATTTATACGACCCAGTGTATCACTATGAGGAGTTCCAGTGTTGTTTGTAAAGAAGAAAGACGGGTCTCGGAGGATGTGTATTGATCATAGAGAAATCAACAAGGTTACTATTAAGAATAAATATCCTCTACCCCGTATTGACGATTTGTTTGATTGACCTCAGATCAGGTTATTATCAGGTGAGGGTAAAAGCAGAGGATGTTGCAAAGACAGCTTTCAGGACCAAGTATGGGCACTACGAATTTCTCGTTATGCCGTTTGGTTTGACGAATGCCCCAGATGTGTTTATGGATTTGATGAATAGAGTCTTTCACCAGTATCTGGACCAGTTTGTGGTGGTTTTTATTGATGATATACTGGTCTACTCAAGGAGTTTTTAGGTTTATGAGATGCATTTGAGACGGGTACTGCAGACTCTCAGGGAAGAGAAACCCTATGCCAAGTTTAGCAAGTATGAGTTCTGGCTTGAGAATGTTGCATTTTTAGGCCACGTGATCTCAGGAAATGGTATATCAGTGGATCCCAGCAAGATCGATGCGGTAGTGAATTGGGTCAGGCCGAAGAATGTGCAGGAAGTCAGAATTTTCTTGGGACTGGCAAGTTATTACTGTCGATTTGTGGAGGGATTTTCGGCTTTGTCAAGACCACTCACACGGTTGACCAAGAAAAATGCTAGATTTGTGTGGGATGAAGAATGTGAGCAAAGTTTCCAAGAACTAAAGCAGCGGCTCGTCACTGCACCAGTTCTGATGATCCCATCAGGAGGTGATGGGTATGTGATTTACAGTGACGCGTCTTTGAAAGGGCTTGGTTGTGTACTAATGCAGCATGGTAGGGTGGTGGCGTATGCATCCAGACAGTTGAAAGAGTATAAAATAACTACCCTACTCACGATCTGGAATTGGCTACGGTTGTACATGCGCTAAAGATTTGGAGACACTATTTATATGGTGAGAAATGTGAAATATTTTCTAATCACAAGAGTCTAAAGTATTTCTTTACACAGAAAGAGTTGAATATGCGGCAAAGTAGATGGTTGGAACTTATCAAGGATTATGATTGTACTATCAATTACCACCCAAGTAAAGCAAATGTGGTAGCTGATGCACTGACCAGTAAATCAGAAGATACAACACAAATAGCAGCAGTAGTTCAGCACCCGATTCATATGGACTTGGAAAGGCTCGGTGTGGAATAAGTGGAGGATAATCCTCAGGTACTTATTGTCAGTCTGGTTGTACAGCCCACATTATATGAAAAGATTAAAGCTGCTCAGGGGAATGATCCAGAATTAGTAGAGGTGATAGACAAAATACAAGATGGTCAAGGGGAAGAATTCAGCATTTCTGACAATGGGGCTCTGAGATTTCGCACCAGATTGTGTGTGCCGGTAGATGATAGTATCAGGAGGACGATTCTATAAGAGGCACACAGATCTCTATACACTGTTCATCCTGGTAGTACGAAAATGTATAGGGATCTACGGGAATATTTCTGGTGGAGCGGCATGAAGAAGGAGATAGCAGAATTTGTGCAGCAATGCTTGACGTGCCAGCAGGTTAAGGCTGAGCACCAGAGGCTAGCTGGTCAGTTGCAGCCACTTTTCATTCCTTAATGGAAGTAGGACCATATATCCATAGATTTTTTTATTAGGTTACCATTGACGCTGCATGGTCAGAATGTCATCTGGGTAATTGTTGATAGGTTGACGAAGACAGCTCACTTTCTACCTATTAAGATTAGCTACCCTATGAACAGGTTAGCATAGATTTACATACAGGAAATTGTTCGACCCCATGGAGTGCCGGTATCCATAGTCTCGGACCGTGACCCACGTTTCACATCGCGGTTCTGGAGGAGTTTGCCGGAGGCTCTAGGGACTTAGCTAGCATTCAGCACCGCTTTCCATCCTCTGACTGATCGTCAGACAGAGAGAACTATTCAGGTACTCTAGGATATGTTGCGAGTGTGTGTATTGGATTTTGGGGGTAGCTGGACTCAGTATATGTCATTGGTGGAATTTGCCTACAACAACAGTTATCAGGCTAGCATAAGCATGACTCCTTATGAAGCACTTTATGGTAAGAAGTGTCATTCCCCTTTATACTGGAGTGAGCTAGGTGAGAGACGAGTTTTGGGGCCAAAGATAGTCCAGCAGGCGTATGATAAAGTTCGACTCATTCGAGATAGGATCAGTGCAGCACAAATTCGGCAGAAAAGCTATGCGGATATTCGACACTGGGAACTGAAATTTGAAGTGGGTGATCACATATTTCTGAAGATAGCATCGTTGAAGGGAATCATGAGGTTTGGGAAGAAGGGTAAGTTGAGCCCTAGGTTCATTGGCTCATTTGAGATACTCAAGAAGATTGGGTTAGTTGCCTATCAACTGACTTTATCGCCATCTCTATTCAGGATTCACGATGTGTTTCATGTATCTATGTTAAGGAATACGTCACAAATCCTTCTCATATTATCAGCTATGCCAAATTGGAACTCAGTGATGCTTTTTCATATGAAGAAGCTCCAGTATAGATTTTGGATAGAAAAGAACAAGAATTGTGCAGTAAGAAAATACCACTAGTCAAAGTCCTGTGGAGGAACCACACGATAGAAAAAGCTTCTTAGGAGCTTGAAAATGAGATTCGATAGAAATACCCCCACCTATTGAGTGGGTCATAGCAGTGATGTGTAAATTAAAGTAGTGATAATTTTGTTTTGTACAATGTAATTGTAATGTAGAGTATAGGATAGGTAGTATTTTGGTTTTGGGGGAATTTTCTTTTATACTTGTAATCTCTCAGAACTACCCATGTAACCACGGTATTCCTCCACCACAAGTGAGAGCAGGTAATAAAATAAGTAGATCGTTTTGCCTTTAAGGGATTATGAATTTTATGAATAGTCAATTTTGAGGACCAAATTTTATAAGGAGGGGAGAATGTAATGACCCGAAGAATAATGGTATTTAAATAATAAAAAGGGAGGGAAATGGAATCAGTAACAGAAGGAGGCAGGCGACTTCGTCGACGAATGCGACGTTGCACTTTGGAGGAAATAACCCCAAGAAATTTTCCAAGCCTCGTCGATGAACACAGGGGTTTCGTCGACGACGGTTCTTCGGGATCTCGTCGATGAGGTCCCATCTTGTCGACGAGAAGATACCGAGAAAGATTTTTGGAAGTCTGAAATTTGTCGACGAGGGTGCAGGTTCATCGATGAACTTTCTACAGGACTCGTCGACGAGGTGACGTGGCTCGTTGACAAATCCCGAAGTATAAATAGTGCTTAAACTCAGTTTTTACGCAAAAATTTCAGCGAAGACTCTCTCTCTCTCCTCTCTACGGTTCCTCTCCCATTTTTCTTCGATTTCGACCCTGTTAGCCATCAGATTGACGATCTAAGGCCACCACGGCGCTCCTGGGAAGTTCTCTTCAAGTCTGCCGGAGCGGATCGTCGGTGGGATGGAGTTGGATTTCATCCCAGGTTCAGGGTAAAGTCTTTTACGCAAAATTTGGCTTTCCAGCAATTGTAGGAAATGTTGTAGATGTAGAAATAGTAATATTTTATTCTGGATATATGGTTTTCAGGGTGTTAAATGAAGAACCCTACGATTTTATGACCCGTTATAGTAGGGGGATTTTAGTAGGAAACAGGTAAGGGAAATATGCTATGCATGCTAGGTTATTTGAGTATGACTTCAGTATAAAATTATATATATTCTACCAAATTATTATACACAGTAGAAATTTATACAGTTTATCAAGTATGATTAATATGTTTTAAAATTACTGTGTGTTTTGAGAATATAGATATAGTACAAAAACATGTTTTACAGTATTTTTCAGAGTTATGATTTACAAAATATATAGACAGAGGAAATATTTTATAGTAATTACAAAATACCATAATTATACAGTTGATACAGATACAATTTATAGTACCACGACATGCAGTTTTACAGTTTATTTCAAAAAATATAGTTGATACAGATACAGTTTATTACAGCGTCATGGTTTATACAGTTATTACAGAATCATGGTAAAATAGATAGTTGTATATAGAAATGTATTATATAGTATCGGACTCTAATGGACCATTATAGATTATAGAGCACGGTACCGCTGCAACATACAGTATAGAGTGCAACCACCTATTCAGATAATACGTGGTATAACAGTTGATCGTATAGAGCCCACAAGTGGACAGGCTCCACATCAGATATGGGTTGAGGAGGGCTGATCAGACTGATGGAGTATAGTGGTTTATCCTGGTCGGCCAGCCAGGGTAGATCCCGCCTATGAGCCGCACAACCCTGTCATGAGGGGTTAAATCATGATACACAGTTATCCACAGGAAAGTTTTCAATTATTATATGTGTATACAATTTTATAGTAGCATTGGATGTACTTATGTATAGTAGAAGTATTATGAATGGAAAACCTATAAAAGCAAATATGTTAAGCAACATGGGTACAGGTGGTGGTTTTATATGTTATTTGTACTTGTGTTCTCATATTCACATATACATGAATATATATATATATATAGAAACAAATTTTCATGGTATTGTAATTCGTTTGCCACATACTAGCAATAACATATTTCGTCTTATTGAGCGTCGTCTCGTCCCATTACTTTAACATTTTTTTCAGGTGATCTAAGTAGGCAAGCAGATCGGGCTTGCAGGTAGAGGGGCTTTAATACTGCCCTGTCAGTAGAGAGTGAGTATTTTTTTGGAGTATTTCTGTATAGCCCTAGCCCAATTGAGGGTATTTTGGGGAACAATCGTACATGTATATTTTGGGAACATTTTAGCACTCTGGTATTGTATATATTGAATATGGTTATATATATTTAGTTTCTTGCTGCTTAGGTTGACAGCTTGGTATCAGAGCATTATAAATCTCATAGTATATAGAAAAAAAAAACTAGAAATAAATAGCAAGTCGTTACAAAGCAAATTTGATGTTTTTTTGGAGTTTAATTATTTATTTGGAATTTGTAGGCCTAGGGAATGTTAAAATAATATTTTACTTGGGGTTGAGTTGATTAAATTAGGATTTATGAATTTAGGGTTTGTGTGAACACTACAGATGCAGTTTTGGGATTCCTGCAGGCATAGCTTCGAGAAAACAGGCAAGGGGATTAAGCTAAGTTAGGTTTTTATTAAAGTTGAACCGATTAAATTGCTTTATATATATACACTTAATCTCAAGGGTTATGTAGAGACCTGAAGAATTATAGTATTTAAATAATAAAGAATGGAGATAAAAAGGAATTTTTAAATGGGATTTCAGTAGGGTCTCGTCGATGAGCAGGGCTTTCGGGCTCGTCAAACGGGATCGCATGTCTCGTCGATGAGAAATTACCGAGAGGACTATTCCAGAACCTGAAACTCATCGATGAGGACAAGGTGTTCATCAACGAGCTCCCTTCATTGACTCGTCGATGAGGCGACGTGTCTCGTCGACGAGTCCACGTGGACTAACTTTCTATATAAAGCCAAAATCATTTTTTATGTGAGAATTTTAGCAGAATTTCCTCTTCTCTCTCTAGAATACGATTTCTCTCACTTCTCTCTAGGTTTTCGGCTCCGTCTCTGCCCAGTTCGATGATCAGAAGCTACCACGATGATTCTAGGGAGATTCTCTACAACATAGTTAGAGCAAAATATTGATTTGAGAAGTTTGAGAACCATCCCAAAACCAGGGTAAGTGGAGTATTTGGATATTTTTAGTATTACCAAGTTCATTTGAGCCCAGATTTTGTATTATATGATAATATACTGGAGTTTTGTAAAATAAAATCATAATATTATATTTTCAGGAATAGGATGTTTTGGGGACCCCAGTGAGTGATATTTCAAGAACCCAGGTAAAATGATACATGATTTATAATGTTGAAATTATGCACGTATGGATTTGGAGAGAATATGTATGTGATAATTATTTAGGTGAATTCAGTTGTTTGATTGGGAAATTATACATGTGATATCTTAAGATGTTGAAATTATGAATGCCACATGCATGAGATTGTAAATAGCAATTAGTGCTTAGATAATTAGGTAATGGAAATATGCTATGCTAGGAAAATTTTAGTATGGTTATCAGTAAAAATTATATGTTTTACCAGATTATTATTCAGATCATAAAATATTAGTATAACAGAAAATACAGATTTCAGAGCATGTGAATCTATTTATTTAATTGTGTGGCATGGGCTTGTAACAAATTAGTATAGTATTTATACAGTTTATAAATACCATGTTTTATAGTATATTAGCAGGAAATACCATGGAATATACATGTTCTATAGAATGATGAATTTTTCAGTATACATACAGATAGAAATTTTACAAATTTCCAAGATACCATGATTTACAGTATACATACATAAACATATATTTTTAACATTTTCAAAATACCATGATTTTAGAACCATAACACCCAGATACTCAGATATTTAGATATACGGATATTAAATATACAATCAATTATTCAGATTTTCAGATTATTCAAATCAGTTTTCCGGTTTTATGGTTATTTCAAAATCAAGGTAAAACAGCAATAGAAATATTAGTTACATATATAGTTTCAGACCTTGATGGACTAGATTCAGTTAGCAGAGCACGGTACCGTAGTTATTTTCAATTCAGAATGCAACCACATAACTCAGATAGTATGTGGATTTTCAGCAGTCGATCATGCCTATGTTGTGGATAGGCTCCCCGTCAATTAGGGTTGAGGAGGCCGATTTGACTTTCGGAGTTCAGTTGACTTATCCTGGTCGGTCAGCCAGTGATAAGTCTCACCTGCGGGCCACACAACCCTATCATGAGAGGTTAAATCATGACTTTCAGTTATCCATCCAGGGAATTTTCTCAGTTATTATATATATACAAATTTACAGAAACTGTAGACATACCTATAAATATTAGAAGTATTATGAATAGAATATTCAGAAAATCAGTTTATGTTAAGCAACATAGGTATGAGTTATATTGTGTAATATTTATACGTGTTTTCTCATACTCAGTTATTTATGGTACTTTTAAATCAGATTTTACAATTATGTAAACTCATTTGTCAAACACTAGTTGTAAGAACCTGACCCGAGATAGGTACATTAAATAAATAGGGAAAAGAAAAGGAAAATTTAAAAGGAAAAAATTTGCAGGGCTCGTCGACGAGGCTTCTTTACTCGTCGATGAAGCCTCTTGTTTAGCTTGGCAGTGAGATTCAGTAGCTCATCGACGAGGAGATGTCGAGAGATTTCGGGAAATCTGAAATCTCAGGCTCGTCGATGAGGCCACCTTGGCATCGACTAACTTCCTTTTGCGGCTCGTCGATGAGGCTGGCCCGGTCAAAGGGTTATAAATATCTTTTAACTTTTCTTAATGAGGAAAAAATCATAAACTCTCTCTCTCTCTCTCTCTCTCTCTCTAGAACTCGAATCCTCTCTCTCTCTCTAGGATTTCAGGCTATCAGTTCCCAGAATCAACGATCCGACATTACCACATGGATCAGGAGGAGAAGCTCTACGTTTTTAGCGGATCAAAAAGTCGTTTTGAGGATTTTTAGGTTTTGACCCAAAAATGAGGTAAGGGTCTGATTTCAGTTTTGTTTCGGTATATGTGTAGTAATAAGAATTGTAGTAAAGTATAGTTCTTGGATGTTTAGGTTTTAGGAACTCGGTTCGTAGTTTTGGAGCCGTAGAGTTTGTATTTTGGTATTCAGGAAAAGGTAAAAGGATTCTATTTATATCAGTTATTTTTTAAATCGAGATTAGTAAACCTGTAGTTTACGATCATATGTATATTTTGGTTACTTATTTGGGAAAATCTATCTAGTGAAAATGTGGGATTTTCGGGTTACAGTTTTTGGGAAAATTTAGGGTTTCAGGTATAATCTCTATTTCTGTTAGAAAATCATATGTTGTATAAAATGGTAGTAATGAGATGATCGTACCTACATTTGTATTAAACTGTATTTCTCAAATTGAAAACGATATGATTTGTTGTATACTCAAATAAGTGTGGAATGAAATATTGTATGTAAAATCTTCCAGGGTTTTTTAAAGCAACTAGGGGCGGCTAATTACCGTACGCTGATGAGTATATGGACATAAGCTCCAAAATTGTTCTAGGTTTTGGTAATCAGTTAGGGGCGGCTAATTACCATACGCTGGCGCCAAGTCTCGGCTAATTGTTGTGGGCAAGAGTGTCTAACTCTATATCCGAGGGTGTCAAATATTGGCTGTTTGTTCTGGTTGGTCACCGATGGGTGTGAGTGGACACTGTACTGGCAATGATATCGTTGTGAGGCTTCGGTTATTCCAGGGTATCGGGTGCTTGAGTGTGATGACATTGACCGTATGTTTGGTATCATATGTACTGAAACAAAATTGTGAAAATACTAGAACTATATTGTGTTATGTTTTATGTCGAAATAACACTTGTATGCCATACATTGATATAACCTGCTTTCTTCCTCACTGAGAGGTGTCTCACCCCGAATATACAAATATTTTTCAGGTCCTTTGGGTAACCGAAACTAGCATCCTAACGTTCGGAGCATGGGTGTCGATTAGCTGCATTGAGTACTTGTGTAAACGCAGGTTTTATAATCGTGTTGTCATTGTTGAGTTTTGTAGACACCTAGTGTATGTATTATATTTTGGGAACGTATATCCTAGTTATGTATAGACTCTAGTATGGTATGATGTATGTATAAAAAGAACATTTTCACTACGTATTTAATGAGTATGGATATGTATGTGAATGTGTATAAGGTGTACGTGTACCCCACGGGATCAGACCCTCATTCAGTGTAGTATCATGTATGTTTTAAATGATACAGGAACAGGTTAGGTTACTAAAATCACACCTGGGACCCATCCACGGGTTAGGGGTGTGACAGCTTGGTATCAGAGCAAAACCAGGTTATTAGGTTTTGTAGACTTGGTTAGGCGTGGTTATGTGTACATACCAGAGTATAGGATCTAGGAAATGGGTAGAGTAGGTCGAGGGTTGTTTTGTTGCTAGATGGGGACTCATTGGCGGTATTCTGTGTTTTTTATGGAATGACAATTTCAGTAAAATCACGGAAAACCATTGATGGTTTCGTGTTGGTGTGGTAGGACAGACACAGAC
Organism: Malania oleifera; assembly: GCF_029873635.1. Classification (NCBI taxonomy): domain Eukaryota; kingdom Viridiplantae; phylum Streptophyta; class Magnoliopsida; order Santalales; family Ximeniaceae; genus Malania; species Malania oleifera. Next base: position 7,646,067 of record NC_080418.1, read on the forward strand.
CCATGAGAGTTGTCATTAACATGATTAGTTTTCAATGATTGTGTTAACTATGTACGATATAGGAATTCTAATCGATTCCTATCCTATTTTCAAAATGGAGCCCAAGGATAACAACTTGGATAGTGGTTCCGAGGGGACTGTGAGTGACGAGTCTCCTTCTGTGCCTCGGGGTTTGATGAAGCAGGTTATGCAGGAGATTGGGTGGAGTGTTAGGAGACGTGAACATTCTCCTACTGCTACGGGTTGTACTATAGAGAGGTTCACCCGTATACACCCTCCAACGTTTACGGGAGGACCCGATCCTATAGTGATGGAGAATTGGGTGCAGAAGACGAAGATATTGGAAGTTTTGCACTACAATAATCAGCAGAAGGTTCTCTATTCTACCTTTCTGCTGGCTGGAGAAGTGGATATATGGTGGACGACTTTGAGTCTACTTGAGAAGCAAAAAGTTGGTCCATCTGGTATGACTTGGACCTGTTTCAAGGAGGTATTTTTCGAGAGATATTTCTCGGCTTCCACTCGTGACATGAAGGCTAATGAGTTCTCAAGTCTGACACAGGGAACGCTGACGGTGCAGAGATATGCTAGCAGATATAATGAGCTATCTCGTTTCGCACTGTATTTGGTCTCGAATGAGCATAAGAAGGCTCGAAGGTTTGAGAAGGGTATAAGGAAGGACATCCACATACTTGTGGGGATGCTATAGATCCGAGAGTTTTCTATTATGGTGGATAAAGCCACCATAGTCAAGGCTGACCTTCAGGGGGATGGAGTGGTACAGGAACAGAAGAAGAGGCCAGTATCTTTTGGTTCTCATACTGGTCCTTAACAGGGACAGTGGAAGAAGAAGAAGAACTATAGTTCGGGTTATCACTAGAATACCGAGTGGCGGAGTTCTCAGGGAGGTCCATCCTCCGCACCATGCGCCAAGTTCTATAAATGGCATGATGGGGCATGCAGGCATTCTGGGGTAACTACTACAACTGTGGAAAACCAAACCACATATCCCAAAACTGTCAGGCACAAAGGAGTGATATGCCTGCACAGAGTCAGAACCATGGGAGTAATCAGATACCTCGGGGAAACTATCAGGTGAACAAGGCTCCGGCGAGGGTATACTTTGTTACTCCAACAGATGCGGAACACGCTAGGAACGTGGTGACAGGTGCCATGTTATTGCTTTCGAATAGAACTGTTGTTTTATTTGATTCGTGAGCAACCCATTCGTTTATATCTGCTAGTTTTGTGAAACTGTGTGGGATTAAAACCCAAGTGATGGATGAATAGTTGTCGGTGGCTACATCGACTAGGAGTATAGTGATTTGTAGTAAAATGTTAAGAAACTGCCTAGTGGTTATTCAGGGAAGGTTGCTACCGGGGAACCTAGTAGTGTACGATATGTGTGGATTTGACGTCATACTGGGGATGGATTGGTTATTCTCTAGTTATGCGGTGATTGATTGTCGTAGGAAGGTAGTAGTGTTCAAACCTTCTGGGGAGCAGGAGTATGAGTTCGTGGGATTGTGTGTGCATTCGATGCCACAGATTATGTCAGCTATACAAGCGAGAAGGTTACTCTTGGAGGGTTGTTAGGGGTACCTAGCTTCCGTGAAGGAACCACCTCGGGATGAACTAAAACTTGAAGATATCTAAGTGGTCAATGAATTTTCGGATGTATTCCCAAAAGACTTACCCGGTTTACCTCCTGATTGAGAGGTGGAGTTCGCTATTGAGTTGCTGCCAGGTAAGGCACCGATCTCTAAAGCTCCAAACCGGATGGCTCCGGTGGAACTTAGAGAGTTGAAGGAGTAGTTGCAGGAACTATTAGACAAGGGCTTTATCATACCTAGCATTTCTCCCTGGGGAGCTCCAATATTGTTCGTAAAGAAGAAGGACGGGTAAATGCGAATGTGCATTGATTACCGTGAGATCAATAAGCTAACAGTGAAGAACCGATACATATTGCCTCGTATAGATGATCTGTTTGACCAGCTGCAGGGAATGTAGGTCTTTTCAAAGATCGATCTACGGTCAGGGTATCATCAGGTGAGAGTTAGGACAAAGGATGTTGCGAAGATTGCTTTCGGAACCAGATACAGTCACTATGAGTTCTTAGTTATGCCTTTTGGGTTGATTAACGCCCCGACAGTATTTATGGACCTCATGAACAGGGTTTTCCATGAATATGTAGATCAGTTTGTAGTGGTATTCATCGACGATATTATGGTATACTCTAAGACTTCGGAAGAGCAAGGAAACCATCTGAGGTTGGTACTTCAGGTTTTGCAAGAGAAGAAGTTGTATGCTAAGCTGAAGAAATGCGAGTTCTGACAGAATCAGGTCGCATTTCTAGGCCATGTTGTGTTGAAGGGTGGTATCTCAGTTGATCCTGGTAAGATAGAAGCAGTGGTTGACTAGGTGAAACCGAAGAGCGTGTAGGATGTTTGGAGTTTCCTAGGACTGGCTGGGTATTACCGGCGGTTCGTGGAGGGGTTCTCTAAGTTATCTGGCTCTCTAACACGGTTGACAAGGAAGGGTGTGAGATTTGATTGGAATGACAAGTGCGAGCAGAGTTTCCAGGAGTTGAAACACCGACTCGTCACTACTCTGGTTTTAACCATCCCATCTGGGAACGGTGGTTTTGTGATTTACAGCAACGCATTGCTAAAGGGTTTAGGATGTGTACTGATGCAACAGGAGAAAATGATTGCTTCTGCTTCTCGGTAACTTAATGAGTACGAGAAGAATTACCCCACACACGATCCGGAATTGGCGGCAGTAGTATATGCGTTGAAGATCTAAAGACACTACTTGTACAGTGAACAGTGTGAGATTTTCACGGATTACAAGAGCCTCAGATACTTTTTCACACAGAAGGAGTTGAACATGAGGCAGAGAAGGTGGCTTGAATTGATCAAGGAGTACGATTGCACCATTAGTTATAATCTGGGGAAGGCTAACGTGGTAGCTAATGCTTTGAGTCGGAAGTCAAAGTACGCGTCAATATATGTAGTAGTAGGTCAGCATCATATCAGACGGGATCTGGAATGTAACGACCTACTTAACTTCTATATAATAAATCACATATAATATAGTCAACCCGAACCCGTGGGTAATGGAGACACACCTGTCATATACAACGAAAACCTAAGCAGCAGTAAAATAAATTACATTAACCAAACCATATAGTGCATAATACCAAAGTTAACTACAATCCACAATAATACTATGTTTATATACAAACCCCAAAACATCCAAAAAAATATATCTAGGATCCCACAACAATAATCTCCTAATCCTAGTTCAAAACTTACCCTCCTAGTAGGGTAACACAACTAACTCAACGGTGGCCTCAATCCATCAATCTTTCTGGATTTCCAGAAAATTATTTATATTGGGGTGAGACACCTCTCGGTAAGGGAAAATAAACTAAGTACAGCTATATGGCAACATGAATATTTAATGCTATAGTAAATATACAATACATTTCACATACTTGAAAACATTGATCATAACATAGTTGAGTAAACATATAATTTCATAATTCTCATAAGTCATACTATTCATGAATTGTCTAATATAACTAATAATACTGAAATTTACCTAGGAAGTACAGCTAGCTGATGTCACGTATCACCCCCCATGATGGGTTGTGCAGCCTGAAGGCGGGACCCAACAATGACTGGCCGACCACTGCTGAGTCAAAAATATTTGTAAGTATGATGGGCCTGCCACACCCTGGTCCGGATTGCCAGGTGGACGTCTACAATTATACACTAAAAGCCACATCGACTGTCCATCTCTCACCCCCTCTACTTGCAGGGGCGGTTAGCACAAGTCTGAACTGTAATAATCTAAACTATATAGCTACGATACCGTACTCCTGAAACTGAACTGAACTATCATCCAAGTTCTGATAACATATAATACATGATAATATATCGTTTAACATAAATGGATTGATAGAATTTTCTATAATAACATAAATAAATGCAGCCTTGTGCCGATTACTTTCATATTTACGGCCTTGCGCTGGAATCATTTATAAATACGGCCTTGTGCTAGCTATCAATCACGACCTTGCACTGAACATTTCATACATATTGATCTGAATAAATATATTATTTATCATGTATTCTAAGATCATAATGTACTGTATTATTCTATAATTCCTAAAAATCACTGAAATATACTTTATCTGTAAAATTACTTTAACATGATACAATTTGCGTAAAATAATATTCATGCCACACAATGCTGAATAAAACCATACATTTTACAATGAAATCATATATTCTGGCATTTTATACTAAAAGCATACATTCCAGTATAACAACAGTATTTTCCCAAATATGCATTTACTCAAAAATACTCAGATATAATACATGTTTTCTGAACATAAATTTGCTAATAATTTAATAATAATTTTCATGAAAAATTACTGCTTTAATTTATTCCCTTATTTGACATCTGAAAAAGCCCCTATGAAATTTTAGTCCTGCACTCGCAGGGTTCCCCGTTCAACACCCTGAAAATAATATCTCTTGGAACTAAACTTCAGTATTTCTCCGTGTACAACATTTCCTATAACTATAAAAAAAAACCAAATTTCGAATAAAAAGTCTTACCTTGAATTTGGGATGAAATCTAAGGTAGCCCCACCAACGATCCACTCCAGTAGATTTGTCACACCCCAAACCTGGAAATGGGACCCGGGGGTAAAAAAGTAATCTAACTTGTCCCTGTATCCGTTAAAACATCCAAAGATATAGTACAAAGGATGAGGGTCTGACCCCGTGGGGTTCCCAGGCACCCTAAACACATCCAAATACAATCATATACACAACGAAAAAAGGTCATTTTATATATACATATGCAGTACCATACCAAAGTTTATACAAGAGCAGAACACGGCTCTATCAAAAACATACAAACGGGTGCCCAAATACATCTCAAAATGGCATCCCACCAAAAATACAGTCCTAGCACTTACGCAAGCGCTAACCGCAGTACACCGGCCACTACGCTTTCTACACCAGGACGCTAGTTCCGGTTACTCGAAGGACCTATAAAAATGTACGTACAGCAGGGGTGAGACACCTCTCAGTAAGGAAGAACACATGTTATATCGATGGGTGGCATTTGAGTGTTATCATGATGCAACATACACACAGTTAAATGCAGTCCAGTACTAGTTTACGCCGTGCATACACGCACATATACACATGATCAGCAATCCTGGTGTCATCACACCCTTCGGCCCGAAGTCGACCCGTAACATATGGCGTTGGCCCGTAGCCAACCCGCGAACATGGCGCCATCGGCACATGGCTAGTCCCCGATTCCCATGGCTAGAGAGAGAGAGAGAGAGAGATTTGAAGTTTCTTAGTGAAGAAGTAATGAAAATTCTATTTATAGGCCTTTGACTCAGGCGAACTTGTCGACGAAATGGTGCCTTCATCGACGAGGCCCTATAGTCTTCTCGTCGATGAATCCCGATATTCCCGATTTCTCGAAACTCCTCGGCTTCCCCTCATCGACGAGTCTCTGAATTTCATTGACGAGAAGGACAAAGACTTCATCGACGAAATCTGGCTTCATCGACGAGGCCTGCTCTTTACCAAAATGCCCCTCTCTTTAAATATTTAAAAACCATTATCAAAAGTCGGGTTCTTACAATCACCCCTTCTTACAAAAATTTCGTCCTCGAAATTTGCCGTCTCTCATTCACAGATTCATATACATACAATCAAAACACATATATACCACTCTAGAGAACTACTAGTGACCACTACAGCGTAGCCCCATCATACACATACACATACATACCCTCACTTATGGCGGAGGAATACCATGGTTACATATACAACGGTCTCAGGAGTTCACAATACACACACTCCTGACGACTAACCACCTATCCCAACCCATAGTAGGATCATGTACAAGTGCTCAAAACAACTGTGGATACTTCCGTCGTATTTCCGTTTCCAGTTCCCAAGAAGCTTCCTCAACCTCATGGTTCCGCCACAATACCTTCACCAACGGTATCTCTTTAGTACGAAGCTTCTGAACTTTACAGTCCAGAACCTGAACAGGTATCTCCTCATACGCTAAAGTATCCCTAATTTTCAACTTATCATAACTGGTAATATGTGAAAGATCCAGTACGTACCTTCTCAACATGGATACGTGAAACACATCGTGGACCCTCGAGAATACTAGAGGTAGTGCAACTCTATCAGCTATTGGACCCACTCGCTCAAGTACCTCGAATGGTCCGATATACCTCGGGCTCAACTTGCCCTTCCCACCGAATCTCATCACCCCTTTCATCAAAGCAATACCCAAAAATACCTTACCTCCCACTTCGAACTCTAACTCACGGCGGCGAACATCTACGTAACTCTTCTGCCAACTCTAAGCTGATCTAATCCTCTCCCAAATCAAACCCACCTTCTCAGACGCCTTCTGCACGAGTTCAGGTCCTAACACCTCACTTTCACCAACCTCATCCCAACACAAAGGAGATCAACACCACCAATCATACAAAGCCTCGAACGGTGCCATCCCGATACTAGACTGGAAGCTGTTATTATAAGCGAACTCTACAAGTGACATAAATTGTATCTAATTACCACCGAAGTATAACACACAAGCTCGTAACATATCTTCCAATATCTGTATCGTCCTCTCTAACTGTCCATCAGTCTAGGGGTGGAACGTTGTACTGAAAGTAAGCTTCATTCCCAATGCCTCCTACAAGCTCATCTAGAATCGAGCAGTAAACCTCAGGTCTCGATCTGACACAATGGACGCCGGTACTCCGTGCATTCTCACAATCTTATGCACGTACATATCAACTAGCCTACTCAAAGGATAACCAACCTTCATCGGTATGAAATGAGCATATTTCGTCAATCTATTCACGATCACCCAAATAGCATTCTGCCCGTGAAGTGCTAGCAGCAATCCAGTCACAAAATTCATGGAAATATGCTCCCATTTCCACACCAGAATAGGCAAAGGCTGCAACGGCCTTACGGCCTTTGATGTTCAGCTTTCACCTGCTGACACGTCAGACACTGCTCCACGAACTGAGCAATCTGCCTCTTCATACTAGGCCACCAGAAGGTCTCGCGCAAGTCCTGATACATCTTTGTACTACCAGGATGTACCGTATACATAGAACGATGCGCCTCCTCTAAAATCGTCATTCTGATCTCATCATCGTTCGGAACACATAGTCTGGTCCCAAACCTCAACATACCTCCCTCAGAGATGTTAAACTCTGTAGCCAGTCAATGCTGTACCTTTTCCATAACCTCTGCAAACTCTACATCACTAGTCTGCGCAGCTTTTACACGCTCAAATAAGGTCGGTTGGATCACCTAGCTAGCAATGAAAGTCTGATGATCACCGGACACCAACTCCACGCCAAGGCTTTCCAGATCCCGCCTGACATGATGCTGAGCTACAACTGCAGTTACTACTGCATGCTCTGACTTTCGACTCAACACATCAGCTACCACATTAGCTTTTCTCGGGTGGTAACTGATAGTGCAATCGTAGTCCTTAATCAACTGTAGCCACTGCCTCTGCCTCATGTTTAACTCCTTCTATGTGAAGAAATACCTGAGACTCTTATGGTCAGTGAAGATCTCACACTGCACCCCGTACAGATAGTGTCACCAGATCTTCAGTGCATACACAACAGCGGCCAACTCCAAATCGTGCGTAGGGTAGTTTTTCTCATATTCCTTCAGTTGCCAAGAGGCATAAGCTACTACCTTACCCTGCTGTATGAGCACACATCCCAGGCTTTTCAAAGACGCGTCACTAAAAATCACAAACCCACCATCCCCCGAAGGAATGTTCAACACTGGAGCAGTAACCAGTCGGTGCTTCAACTCCTGAAAGCACTGCTTGCAATCACTGGTCCACTCAAACTGCACTCCTTTTCTGGTCAATCGTGTCAGAGGTCCAGACAGTTTAGAGAAACCCTCTACGAACCGACGATAGTAGTTCTCCAGTCCCAAAAAACTCTGAACCTCCTACACATTTTTCGGTCTTACCCAGTTGACCACAGCCTCAATCTTGCTAGGATCAACTGATATACCATCCCCAGTAACCACATGGCCTAAGAACGCAATCTGACTCAACCAGAATTCACACTTCTTCAGCTTAGCATACAGCTTCTTCTCCTGCAGAATTTGTAACACTAACCCCAAATGTTCTACGTGCTCTTTCGTACTCCTTAAGTATACCAGAATGTCGTCAATGAATACCACCACGAATTGATCTAGGTACTTATGGAAAACCATGTTCATCATATCTATGAACACCGTTGGAGCATTCGTCAACCCAAAAGGCATGACCAAGAATTCGTAGTGGCCATATCTGGTTCGAAAAACTGTTTTCGCTACATCCTTCGCTCTAACTCTCACTTGATGATATCCTGACCGCAAGTCGATCTTTGAAAATACTTGCGTCCCCTGCAACTGGTCAAAGAGATCATCTATACGAGGTAAGGGATAGCGATTCGTCACAGTTACCTTGTTAATTTCACGGTAATCAATGCACATCCGCATCGACCCGTCCTTCTTCTTTACAAAAAATATTGGGGCTCCCCAGTGCGAAACACTAGGTCAAATGAAACCCCTGTCCAGTAATTCCTGCAACTGCTCCTTCAACTCCCAAAGTTCTGCTGGAGCCATCCGATATGGAGCTTTAGAGATCGGTGTCTTACCAGGCAGCAACTCTATCGCAAACTCCATCTCACGATTCGGAGGTAAATCGGATAAATTATTTGGAAATACATCCGAAAACTCACTGACTACCCGAATATCTTTGAGCCCCAACTCATCCCGCGGCGGTTCCTTCATACATGCTAGGTACCAATGACATTTTTCCAAGAGTAGCCTCTTCGTCTGTAGTGCCGACAGAATCTGTGGCGCTAAACGCACACACGATCCCACGAATTTGTACTCTTGCTCCCCAGGAGGTCTGAAAACTACCACCTTCCTACGACAATCGATCACCGTATAACTGGAGAACAACCAATCCATCCCTAGGATGACATCGAACCCCGACATGTCATATACAACAAGATTTACCGGTAGTAGCTTTCCCTAAATTTCCACTGTGCAGTCTATCAACATCTTCCTACAAAAAGATACACTCCCAGATGGCGTAGTAACCGATAACACCTCATTCACGTCTCGGGTCTCAACCCCACACCGTCCCACAAAATTCGCAGACACAAAGGAATGGGTTGCACCTGAATCAAACAAAATAGAAGCCTTATTTGAAAGCAATAATAAGGTACCTGTCACCACGTTACCTGCATGCTCAGCATCCACTAGAGTAAGAGAGTATACTCTGGCCGGAGCTGTATTCGTCTGAATGGTTCCTTGAGGTATCTGATTGCTTCCTCGGTTCCCACTGAATGTAGGCACATCTCGCTTCGGTGCACGACAATCACGAGCCATGTGACCAGGCCGACCATAGTTATAGCAGTTACCTTCAAAAGACTGACACTCACCCTCGTGCCATCTGAGGCACCTGGTACAACGACCACTAGCCTGGCTCCCCTGAGAATCCTGGCTCTCGGTATTCTAGTGATAGTTGGAGCCCTTGTTCCTCTTCTTCCACGATCCCTGACGAGATCCTGTCTGAGAACAAGAAGGTAATGTCCTCTTCCTCGATTCCTGATCCACCTTGCCCTCTCGGATACCAGTCTCAATCACCGTGGCTTTATCCACCAACATTGAGAACTCACGGATCTGAAGCATACCCACCAGTCTGTGAATATCCTTCCTCCAGCCCTTCTCAAACCTACGAGTCTTCTTATACTCGCTTGAGATCAAACATGGTGCAAAGCAGGACAGCTTTATGTACCGAGCCGCATACCCCTGCACCGTCATACATCCCTGAGTCAGAGCATAAAACTCATCCGCCTTCTTTAATTCCTTTTCTCTATCTTCCTCCTATTATTAAATTACGATAATTATTCGTGTCTCTACATGGAAAGTCTTGGCGTGGAGTTGGTGGATGGTAGTCATTAGGCTTTCATTGCTAGCTTGGTGATCCAACCAACATTATTTAAGAAGATGAAAGCCGCTCAAACTAATGATGCGGAGTTAGTCGAGGTTGTAGAGAAAGTGCAGCAAGGGTTGGCTACAGATTTTAACATCTCTAAGGGAGGTGTGCTGAGGTTTGGGACCAAGTTGTGTGTTCCAAACGATGAGGGTATAAAGAGGATGATCCTGGAGGAGGCGCATCGTTCTTTGTATACGGTACATCCAGGTAGTACGAAGATGTATCGGGATTTGCGCGAGTCCTTTTGGTAGATGGCATGAAACGGGAGATTGCTCAAATTGTGGAGCAATGTCTAACGTGTCAACGGGTAAAGGCTGAATATCAGAGGCCAGTAGGGCCATTACAGCCATAGAATATTCCAGAGTGGAAGTAGGAGAATATTTCCATAAACTTTGTCATCAGGTTACCACCAACACTACACGGGCAGAATGTCATATGGGTGATTGTGGACAGGTTGACTAAATCTGCTCACTTTATACCGATGAAGGTTAGCTACTCTTTAAGTAGGCTAGCAGATTTATACGTGCAGAAGATAGTCAAATGCACGGGGTACCAGTGTCCATTGTTTCAGATCGAGACCCAAGGTTTACTTCTCGTTTTTGGAAGAGTTTACAGGAAGCACTGGGAACGAAGCTTACATTCAGTACAGTGTTCCACCCCCAGACTGATGGACAATCAGAGAGGATGATACAGATCTTGGAGGATATGTTACGGGCTTGTGTATTATACTTTCGGTGGTAGTTGGATTCAGTTTCTACTACCAGTGGAGTTTTCCTATAACAATAGCTTCTAGGCAAGTATCGAGATGGCACCATTTGAGGCATTGTATGGTAGGAGGTGTCGATATCCTCTGTATTGGGATGAGGTCGGTGAATGGTAGATATTGGGTCCCAAACTCGTACAGTAAGCTTCTAAAAAGGTTGGTTTGATTAGGGATAGGATTAAATCAGCTTAAAGTCAACAGAAGAGTTACGCAGATGTTCACCGCCATGAGTTGGAATTCGAGGGAGGGGGTAAGGTATTTCTTAGAATCGCTTTGATGAAAGGGGTGATGAGAATCGGGAAGAAGAGCAAGCTGAACCCGAGGTATATAGCACCATTCGAGGTACTAGAATGAGTGGGTCTGGTGGCCTACAGGATTGCACTATCCCCAGTGCTCTGAAGAATCCATGATGTGTTTCACGTATCCATGTTGAGAAGGTACATGTCGGATCTATCGCATGTGATTGGTTACAAATCCTTAGAGATTCAGAATGCTTTGGCGTATGAGGAAATACCCGTTCAGATTCTGAACCGTAAAGTTCAGAAGCCGCATACCAAGGAGATACCATTAGTGAAAGTACTGTGGCAGAATCACGCAGTTGAGGAAGCTTATTGGGAGTTAGAGACGGAAATACACCGAAAATATCCACAGTTGTTCTGAGTAGTAGTTTCAATAGCAGGATCGGTTTGGGTATGTATGTATGTATGTAATATTCTGTTATCGTAGTAATGATGTGTGGTTAGTCTCTAGGAGAGTTTTGTAATATTGTGAGCTCTCGAGACAACGTATGTATGTAACCACAGTATCCCTCCACCATAAGTGAGGGTATTTATGTATTTGGGATGGGGCTGCTATGTGGGTGGTCGCCGACTCTTCCTAGAGTCAGGTATGCATTTAGGGATGTAGTTGAGTGGGTAAATGAGAAGTTACAAATTTCGAGAATGAAATTTCTATAAGGAGGGGAGGTTGTAAGAACCCGACCCAAGATAGGTATATTAAATAAGTGTGGAAAAGAGAAGGAAAATTTAAAGGGGCAAAATCTGCAGGGCTCGTCGACGAGGCTTCTTTACTCATCGGCGAAGCCTCTTGTTTGGCTTGGTGACGAGATTCAGTAGCTCATCGACGAGGAGATCCCGAGAGATTTTGGGAAATCCTGAAATCTCAGGCTCGTCAACGAGGCCACCTTGGTGTTGACGAACTTCCTTCTGCGGCTCGTCGATGAGGACGTCATCTCATTGACAAGGCTGGCCAGGTCAAAGGGTTATAAATATCTTTTAACTTTGCTTAATGAGGAAGAAATAAAACTCTCTCTCTCTCTCTCTCTCTAGAACTCGAATCCTCTCCCTCTCTCTCTAGGATTTCAGGCTGTCAGTTGCTGGAATCAACGACTCGACGTTACCATGTGGATCATGAGGAGAAGCTCTACGTTTTTAGCAGATCGAAAAGTCGTTTCGAGGATTTTTGAGTTTTGATCCAAAAATGAGGTAAGGGTCCAATTTCAATTTTGTTTCGGTATATGTGTCGTAGTAAGAATTGTAGTAAAGTATAGTTCTTGGATGTTTAGGTTTTGGGAACTCAGTTCGTAGTTTTGAAGCCGTAGAGTTTGTCTTTTGGTATTCGGGAAAAGGTAAGGGGATTCTGTTCATATCAGTTATTTTTGAAATCGGGATTGGTAAACTTGTAGTTTACGATCGTATGTATATTTTGGTTACTTATTTGGGAAAATCTATCAAGTGATAATGCGAGATTTTCGAGTTACAGTTTTTGAGAAAATTTGAGGTTTCAGGTATCATCTCTGTTTTGATTGGAAAATTATATGTTGTATAAAATGGTAGTACTGAGATAATCATACTTGTATTTGTATTAAATTGTATTTCTTGAATTGAAAATAATATGATTTGTTGTATACTCAAATTAGTGTGGAATGAAATGTTGTATGTAAAATGTTCCAAGGTTTTGTAAAACAACTAGGGGCGGCAAATTACCGTATGCTGACGAGTACAAAGCCATAAGTTCCAAAATTGTTCCAGGTTTTGTAAATTAGCGGGGGGTAGCTAATTACCATATGCTAAATCAGCTAAGGGCGGCTAATTACCGTACACTGACGCCATGTCTCGGCTAATTACCGTGGGCGAGAGTGTCCGGCTCTATATCCAAGGGTGTAAAATATCGTCTTTTTGTTTCGGCTGGTCACCGATGGGTGTGAGTGGACACCGTACTGGCAACATTATTGTTGTAAGGCTTTAGTTATTACAGGTTATCGGGTCCTTGAGTGTGACGACATGGACCGTATGTTTGGTATCGTATGTAGTAGAACTGAATTGTGAAAATACTGGAACTGTATTGTGTTATGTTTTATGTCGAAATAAAACTTGTATGCCACACACTGATATAACTTGCTTTCTTCCTTACTGTGAGGTGTCTCACCCGAATATACAAATGTTTTTCAAGTCCTTCAGGTAGCCGAAACTAGCATCCTAACGTCCGAAATGTGGGTGTTGGTTAGCTACGTTGAGTACTTGTGTAAGTGCGAGTTTTGTAACCGGGTTGTCATTGTTGAGTTTTGTAGACACCCAGTGTATGTATTGTATTTTAGGAACATATATCCTAGTTATGTATAGACTCTGGTATGGTATGATGTATGTATAGAAAGAACATTTCCGTTGCGTATTTGATGAGTGTGGATATGTATGTGAATGTGTATAGGGTGTACGTGTACCCCATGGGGTCGGACCCTCATTTAGTGTAGTATCATGTATGTTTTAAATGATACAGGGACAAGTTAGGTTACTAAAATCATACCTGGGACCCATCCGCGAGTTCAGGGCGTGACACTAGTAGTAGCATATTTCGTCTTACTGAGCGTTGTCTCATCCCAGTGATTTAACATTTTTCAGGTGATTCAATTAGGCGAGCAAATCAGGCTCGCAAATAGAGGGGACTACAATACTGCCCTGTTTGTAGGGTGAGTGTTTTTGGGGAGTCATTCTTTTTTAGTAATCCCTAGGTCCAGGTGAGGGCATTTTGGGGAATGGCTATGCATGCATATTTTGGAAAATTTTGACACTCCGGATCTTGTGCCAGCGATGTGGAGTTGACTTAAGGAATTGTTCTTTGAGTGATATTTCCCTACTATTGTTCGGAGCACAAAAGCAGTAGAGTTCATGCACTTAACTCAGGAGCAGATGACAATAACACAATACGCAGCTCGATTTGTTGAATTGTCTCGGTTTGCCCCACATTTGGCATCGTACAAGAAGAAAAGGCGAGGAAGTTTGAAGAAGGTCTGAGGCAGAATCTATTTGAGTAGGTTATTGGTTTTCGAGCTCAGACATTAGTGGAGGTTATGGATAGGGATGCGGCTATTGAGAGTGACATGCAGAGAGGCATCGCAGCTCAGAGTTAGAGAAAGAGGCCCACGCCTCAAGGTTTTCAAGTGGGTTCTAGCCAGGGCCCATGGAGAGGAGATCGTTATAGTGGTGGTCAAAGGCAGTTGACGAGGCCTCGTGAGAATCAAGGTGTGCAGACCTACCATGTGTATCAGATGTGCGGGAGGAGACATCTGGGAGAGTACTGGGCAAGGAGATACGTATGTTATCGTTGTGGGAGATCCAACCACATGGCACGAGTATGCCCAGGACTACAAATCTAGGTCCCAACTCCCAGACCGTAACGAGGAGGTTATCAGGTGCTCTGTGGAGGCCAGCAGAAGAATGTGGCCCTGACGAGGGTTTATACTTTGACGTCGGGAGACGCTGAGACTGCTGCAAATGTAGTAACAAGTACCTTTACTGTTTTACCATATCGAGTTATTGTCTTATTTGATTCAGGTGTCACCCATTCTTTTGTGTCTGCGACCTACGTTAAATTGTATGGAAACGAGACCCAGTTATTAGATGTGGAATTGTCAGTAGCTACACCGTCAAGGTCAGTGATGAAGTGTCGTGTAGTGCTCAGGGGTTATCCAATAGAGATTCAGGGGAGGGTGTTACTAGCTGACCTGATTGTGCTAAATATGCATGGATTTGATGTAATACTGGGTATGGACTGGTTGGCAACTAACTATGCTAGTATCAATTATCATTTGAAAGAGGTGATATTCAGACCACCAGGCAAGCAAGAATTTAAATTTGTGAGATCGCATGTGTGTTCCTCGTCTCAGTTAGTGTCAGTTATGCAAACAAGAAGACTGCTCCTGGATGGTTGTCAAGGGTTTATGACTTATGTAAAGGAGATGTCAGAAAATGAATCGAAATTTGGCAATACACCAGTGGTAAGGGAATTTTTAAATGTTTTTCTAGAAGAGCTACCTGGGTTGCCTCCCGATCGCGAGGTAGATTTGGTTATAGATTTACCTCTAGGGATAGCGCCAATCTCTAAGGCTCCTTACCGTATGACTCCAACTAAATTGGGAGAATTAAAGGACCAGTTGCAGGATCTATTGAATAAAAGGTTTATCAAACCTAGCTTATCGCCTTGGGGAGCACCAGTGCTATTCGTAAAGAAGAAAGACAGGTCTATGAGGATGTGCATAGATTATAAGGAGATAAACAAGGTAACCGTTTTTCAAACTCAGTATGGCCACTACGAATTCTTGGTTATGCCATTCAGACTGACGAATGCCCCTGCTGTATTCATAGACCTGATGAACAGGGTCTTCCATCAATATCTAGATCAATTTGTGATGGTGTTTATTGATGATATTCTGATCTATTCGAAGAATCCTGAGGAGCACGAAGATCATTTGAGGATAGTACTTCAAGTGTTGAGGGAAAGAAGACTGTACACTAAATTCAAAAAGTGTGAGTTCTGGTTGGAACAAGTTGCGTTCCTCGGGCACTTGATATCTAGGGATGGTATTTCAGTGGACCCGAGTAAGATTAAAGTGGTAGTGGATTGGGCAAGGCCAAAGAGTGTTCACGAGGTCAAGGGTTAAAGCAGTGACTTATCACTGCGCCGGTACTAACAATCCATTCAGCAGAAGGGATTTTTGTAATCTACAGTGATGCGTCTCATAAAGGGCTCGGGTGCATACAGATGCAATGGGGAAAGGTTATTGCTTATATTTCTCGGCAACTCAAGGAGTACAAGAAGAATTATCCTACCCATGACTTAGAATTGGCTGCGGTAGTCTTTGCATTGAAAATTAGGAGGCATTATTTATATGGTGAAAAATGTGAGATATTCACAGATCACAAAAGCCTTAAGTATTTCTTTACATAGAAGCAACTGAATATGAGGCAGAGGAGATGGCTGGAATTGATAAAGGATTACGATTGTACCATCACTTACCACCTAGGGAAAGCTAATGTGGTAGTTGATGCCTTAAGCCGGAAGTCGGGGAATGCCTCAATATCATCAATGGTAAACCCAACATCAAATCAAGATGGATCTAGAAAGGCTTGGTGTGAAACTGGTAGGGAGAAGCCATCAAGAATTCCTTGCGAGTTTAGTAGTTCAGCCCACTTTACTAGAGAGGATTAAGACTGCTCAGATGAAAGACACAAAGTTAGTAAAGATTGTGGATAAAGTACAAAGCGGACTGGAGACATATTTTAATATCTCATATGATGGAGCTTTGAGGTTTCGTTTCGTACCAGACTGTGTGTACCTGATAATGCTAAAATTAAAAGAACTATTTTGGAAGAGACACACCGTTCCCTCTATACAATACATCCAAGAAGTACTAAAATGTATAGGGATCTGCGGGAATCCTTTTGGTGGAGTGATATGAAAAAAAAAATTGCCCAGTATGTAGAGCAGTGCTAGACATGTCACCAAGCACAAGTGGAGCAGCAGAGACCGAAAAGACCATTGCAACCACTTCACATTCTCAAATGTAAGTGTGAGCATATCTCCATGGATTTCGTCATAGGGTTGCTACCAGCACTGCATGGGCAAAACACCATCTGGGTAGTAGTTGACCGGCTAACAAAGATTGCCCACTTCCTTTCAATCAAGGTTAACTACTCCATGAACAGGTTGGAAGAATTGTATATTCAGGAGATAGTTTGTCACGCCCCGAACCTGGAAATGGGACCCAGGGGTGAGATGTAACCTAACATGTCCATGTATCCAACAAAACATCCAAAGATACAGTACAAAGGATGAGAGTCCGACCCTGTGGGATTCCCAGGCACCCTATACACATCCAAACACAAAATATATGTAGTGGAAAAAAGGTTATTCTATATACATACAGTACCATACCAAAGTCTATGCAAGGACATAATCAAGGTTCCATCAAATAACGTACAAATGGGTGCCCAACATATCTCAAAACAGCAACCTACAAAATACAAGTCCTAACACTTACCCAAGCGCTACCCGCAGTACACCGGCCACTACGCTCCTAACACCAAGACGCTAGTTCCGCTTACTCGAAGGACCTATAAATATGTAGGTACAACAGGGGTGAGACACCTCTCAGTAAGGAAGAATACAGGTTATATCGGTGTGTGACATTTGAGTGCTATCATGATGCAACATACACACAGTTAAATGCAGTTCCAGTACTATTTTCATAGTAGTGCATACACGCACGCACACACATGATCAGCAAACCCGGTGTCATCACACACTTCAGCTCAAAGTCGGCCGTGACATACGATGTTGGCCCATAGCCAACCCGCGAAACACGGCGCCACCATCACATGGCTAGTCCCCGACTCCCATGGCATCGTACTGGCGCTAAACTGGTGGATCCACACCCTTCGGTGATCAGCTAGGATAGACTCACGCCCTCGGATATAGAGTCGGACACTCTACCAACCTATGGCCAGCTATTTCATATGCTCTCGGATATAGAGCCAGACACTCTCAGTACTTGGAACAAATTTGGAACCACGTTCCTACTAGCATTTCAACCAAACACAACATAAACATGCATGCTTATATAACCAAAAAAACCACACCCATTTTGTAATCTAAAATCATGGTTTTCCAAACACATATAGTTTAAAACAAGTCAAGGCACGGTCATCCCTATAACAAAGTATAAATCAACAACATTTGGTTTTCAACAAAACTAGGGATACAACCCGTTGCCCCCTTTTTCCAAAAAATGTAATCATGAAAATCCATAGTTTTTTCCATTAGATTCCCCCCAAATGAGTAGTCAAAACACACATAGGACCGTGGACCACAGTTCCATCGAGTCCGATTTCAAAAATAACCGATATAAACACAATTCCCCTTACCTTTTCCCCAAATAGCAAATCCCGAACTCTAAGGCCCCTAAACAGCGAACCGAGTTCCAAAACTTACAACCAACAATACAGAAAATACTCACAACATTGTTCTCTACAAAACTATCGAATCAAAATTGAAAATTGAGTCTTACCTCGATTTTACGCCAAAACCTGAAAAGAGCTGAATCAAAAATCCGATCCGTAGAACTTGTAAAGAATCCTTCCACGATCCTCGTGGTAACTTTGGATTAACGATTCCAACGACGAACGACAAAAAAATCTAGAGAGATGGAGAGTAGGAAGAGTTTTTAGAGAGATAGAAAGGATTTTTAGTTTTCTTAGTTAAGAAGAAATGAGAAAAAGATATTTATAACTCCTTTAACCCGGCTGCCTTTGTCAACAAATGGCGTCCTCATCGACAAAGCTATAGAGTATGCTCGTCGACGAGACAATGGATTCGTCAACAAATCCTGATATTACCAATTTCCCGAAATCTCTCAACTTCTCCTCGTTGACGAGCTTCTGAAATTCGTCGACGAGACTTACATGGACTTCGTCAACGAACTCTGGCTTCATCGACGAAGCCTGCTAAATTCCCAATTTGACCCTCTCTTATTTAATTAAACCCACTTATCACGATTCGGGTTCTTACATAGTTAGACTTCATGGTGTGCCAATATCTATTGTATCAAACCGGGACCCACGGTTCATGTGCCAATTCTGGAAGAACTTATAGAGAGCCTTGGGATCCCAGTTGACGTTTAGCACAGAATTTCACCCCCAGACTAATGGACAGTTAGAAAGACCATTTAGATTTTAGAAGATATGTTACGGGCTTGTGTGCTGGACTTTGAGGGTAGTTGGATCCAATATCTGCCACTAGTAGAGTTTGCTTATAATAATAGTTACCAAGCCAGTATAGGGATGGCACTGTATGAAGCATTATATGGTCGGAGGTGCTAAACTCCACTATACTAGGATGAAGTTGGCGAAAGGCAAATGCTGGGGCCAAAAATCGTACAACAGACTTCTGAGAAAATCAGGCTTATTCAGGAAAAAATTAAAACAACTTAGAGTTGACAAAAAAGCTACGCAGATACCCACCAATGAGCACTAGAATTTGGTGTAGAAGATAAAGTATTTTTGAAAATTGCACCAATGAAAGGAGTGATGAGATTTGGAAAGAAGGGTAAGTTACGCCCTAGGTATATTGGACCGTTTGAGATACTGTAAAGAAACGGTCCAGTTGCCTACAGGTTAGCGTTATCCCCAGCACTATCTAGGATCCATGATGTGTTCCATGTATCTATGTTGAAAAAGTACATCTCGGATCCTTCACATGTGATAAGCTACGAGTCCTTGGAGCTCAGAAATACCATATCTTATGATGAAGTGTCGGTTCAGATCTTGGATCAGAAAGAGTAGGAATTACGCACCAAGAAGATCCTGTTGGTAAAAGTGCTCTGGCGTAACCACGCAGTTGAGGAAGTCTCATGGGAACTAGAGGAGGGAATGCGCCAGAGGTACCCACACTTGTTCAGCGGGACACAGAGTTAGACAAATAATGTAATAGTTCAGGTAAGTATTCGTTTGTATGTAAGCAGGTTTTGTGCTAATTAAGTAGTTGAGTGTAATTAATTATAAATCTAAATGTGAGGATTTTTATGTTAAGTTGTTTTGGGAGAGTTTTTATTTTGTTATTGTAATTTCCCAGAGCTGTTTATGTAACCATAGTATTCCTCCGCCACAAGTGAGAGTAATTAATAAATTTTCAGCGAATTTTCCAAAAGTGGTATAAGTGTTAGTAGCAAATTTCGATGACGAAATTTATATAGGGAGGGGAGGATGTAGAGACCGGAAAAACAACAACAACAACAACAATAATAATAATAATAATACAGAAAAGGAGAAATTGGTTGGTGCAGGACCGAACCGTCGACGGTTTGGTGAGCTCTGAGAAAACCGTCGACGATTTTGAGTTACTAAAGCCCAGTAAGGATAAAACGGTAAAAATCTGTTTGATTAAAAACCAAACCGTCGACGGTTTCGTCCGGGCAGCAGCTTATATATAAAGGGACTTAAGCTCATTTGTGGGGAAAATTGAAATTCTTCTCTTTCTCTCTCTTAGGGCTGCGAATCCTCTCTCTCTCTCTCTCTCTCTCTCTCTCTCTCTCTCTCTTGATTTTCTCTCTAATCTTCAGCCGAATTCACGATCATACATCATTTCTAAGGCCTATCAACAATCCTCGTCATTTTAACCGAAGCATATTCGTAGTTTGGGGATCCTAGGCACCACTCTTGGAATCAAGTAAGGGGAGTAGATTATGTCAGTCATTTTCAGAAATCTAACCGCTTAAGTTATAGCATTCGATTGCAAGAATAGTATATATGATTTTCTGAGTATTCAGGAATATGGAAATGATAGATTTTGAAATTTATTATATGAATGTTTTAGGGAAAAACCTGGTATTTGAATTTGGGTAAGCGCTGTGAAAGTTTATACCCATATTTTCAGTAAAATAAAATAGTTTTCAGGCATGTGATTGTATAATGAAATATTTACTCCAATTGTGTGGCATGAGTAATAAATTATGATAAAGTTATTTCAGAATTTTTGATATGATAGATTTATACAGAAATTATGATATGATAAATTGATACGAAAATTTATGATATGACAGATTTATACATGATTTACGAAATTACATATTTATTTTCAGAATTCATGATACGACAAAATTTATACAGAATTCATGATACGACAGAATTATGCAGAAACATGACATAACAAATTTATGCAAAGTTATGAAATGACGGCTTTAAGCCGAGTTATGATATGTTATGTCGTTTTTACACTGAGATAGTTAAGATATGACGGTTTTATACCGATTATGATTTGATAGATATGACATGACAGAGAAAACAATGTTTACACAGATTTATGAAATAATGAGTATGAAATGAGATTATGATAACAGTTATATTATAAATTGTATTATATGATATTAGAACTCTGGTGTACTAATTATTTTCATAGCACAGTATTATAGCTAGCTAGCAAAACACGACAGTGTAACCCCCTGTGTCTAGCCTGAGAAGTGTTGCGGAGAGTAGGATGGGTTCGAACCAGGCTGGGTGTACAGATAAGTCAGTGCAACCACACTTCTCAAATAGAGTGTTGGTATTGGATAGTCGATTGGCCCCTGAAGTGTTGTGGAGAGTAGGATACCCCCTAGGACCTGCCCGTGAAGTGTTGCAGAGAGTAGGATAGGTCCAGACCAAGCTAGGTGGGCAATCGTACTTACAAACTTTTATGTTTGACTTAGCATGGTAGGTCAGTCATTGCTAAGTCCAACCTACGGGCCGCACAACCCAGTCATGTGGAGTTATTACATGACGAGATATATAAATACCCCAGGGAATGAATCTCACATTTGTAGTAAAAATTCATGGCAAAAGGTGACCTACACATACCACTTATAAATCTTCATCTAGGAAAATGAAAAACTTAATTAATTAATTAAGCTTACTAGGTTGTGCGTCATAAATCTAAGTTGCAATGACTTAGGCATGTGTAAGCTTTATGAAAGTATATAAATGCATTTACTAGGTTTTAGATTCATGGAACAAATTGGTGATGATGCTTGCATATTTAAATCCCATGTTCGATCTTAGAAATTGACATAGGCTGCTACGGAATGAAAGAAGCAAAATCAAGTCCAGAGCAATTGGCAAATATATAGTGCACAAAGAAAAGAACAGTGAGTTATGCTGGAGGGTTGGGTTTTGGATGGGAAGAGTTTCGGGTTTTTGGGTTTACATCTTTGAAAAATATCATACAGATGCCTTGCATTGTGGGTTAGTTTCTAGTTTGTCTAAATTCTTTTCCACTCCAATGATCTAGGCTGATTGTGTGGTACTAAATATTCTCTCTTTTTTCTGTCCTTTGAGTTATTAGACTGACAATTGTTTGCTACCAAGGCCTTTCTCAGCTGCTACTGCACTATTGAATAAAATGGGATGTAGTTCAAAACATGAACATACCTGTTACAATCCTTTATAGAGCTGTGTACTACAAAAATTTGTCTTATAAGGATGATTTAAACTCCAATTATGTGATATGCTTTTATATAGGGCAAAACTGTGAGACTAATGAACTAAAACAGATAATAGTTCGCCAAAATTGGGCCCAAAATCATTACATTTAGTATCAAAACCACCCTAAGATACTGTCATGTGAAACCCTATACAAAGAAACTATAATGAGGAAGTTAGTTATTAGACAAAAGAAAATGTCGGTCTCAAATTGGATTCATACTAACAAAATGTCAAGTTTATAAAAATAGGTTAAGCTCCAACCATGAGAGACGCCTGTTAGTGGAGCAAAACAAACAATATCTCACCAAAGTCGAGCTAAGACCATCAAAATATCTATGAGAAAGGCAAGCCTGCCATTAGTAGGCAGCAGTGTTTACCCCCTGCACTCCAATTTTAAAGGCCTCCAAGTAGGGGTGAGCAAACGATCGGTTCGGTTAAATTCGGGTAATTAACCGAATTAACCGAAAAATTCGGTTAAATAAAACCATTAACCGAACCGACCGAATTGACGATGGAAACCGAACCGACCCCGACCGAATTGCCCATTCGGGTAATTCGGTTAACCGATTTTAACCGAAATCATTTAAAATTAATTGTTAGAAATATAATACAATTATAAATTTTTTTTAAAACCAAATCTAACTTAATTAAATACCTTATTTATTAATTTTATTAATGAAAATAATATTTTACCGTAAAACAAAGAATCGAAATATGTTAATTAAACTCCTTCATGCACTTGCATAAGCAAAATTTATATTCATAAATTATATTTAAAATCTAATTAATTAGTAATTCGGTTAATTCGGTTAACCGAAATTTTTTTACCCTTAACCGAACCGAAACCGATTAACCGAAATTTTGTGGAATTATAACCGAACCGACCGAACCGGGATTTTTACCCGAACCGAACCGACCAATTTCGGCCGGTTAATTCGGTTAATTCGGTTTTCACCGAATTTTGCTCACCCCTACCTCCAAGGGGTGTGATTGAAGTGTCCCACCATGAAACGTTGGCCTGAAAGGCAACAGAGGATGGCTAATAATGGAAGGTTGTCCCTATTCAAAAGCTTTGACAAAAAACCTCTCCACTTTAACAAAACATGACAAAACCATCATGAAGCATTGCCCAGACAGTCTGGAAAGCTGGAAGTGGGAAATTGGGCATGACCATGTTAAGGGAGTTCACATTTCAGGTTTCAAATTTGGATGTGTTGATTTGAGAAAAAATAATATAAAATTGTGCCAAATTTGTTCAAACGCAACTCAAATCTGGTGAATGAAATCTCAACTCCCAATGTGACCCTATATCTATCGGTGACAATTAACACTGGCAAATGGAAAGCTTTAGCATGATTCTGCTCACATGCTATCCAACCATCTAAACAAAATGATAAGTATACGAGAATTACATAAACCAAATTCAGAAAATGGGCTTGTACCTAATTGGGTCAATAGTACACATCACAGATTGTGTAGCAAACCCAACTTGACAGTGCGACTGTAATCGATGAAGCATCAAGCTAGTTGCAGGTACATATTAGACAAGCTGTTGACAACAATAACAAAAAAAAAAAAGTGAAAAATAAAAATAAGAAACAAATAAATAAACCCCAGAAGAATGACAAAAGCAATGTGCTTAAATCCAATTATTGTCAACCTGCACTAGTCTCAGCCCACTCCACTTAGTTATGGCTCACTTTAACTCATGGTGCCCTTACAAATTTGCCCCATAAAAGATGTCTGGCAAGGCTGAAACCTACTCCATCCTTGCATAGACAAGACAAGCTCTATAACACATAAAATTTGAGAGGAATGGGGGTTTGGTGAGGGGGGCGCCCTATATGAGCCCTAAAGCCTGTCTGAGACTCTCAGCTCTTTTCGCAACCTAAACATCTTTCTTGAGCTCATCCAAATTAAATCTAACGTATCTTCCACATATTTGAAGTGGCTCAAGAATTATAATGAAGCTCAAGGTTTTTGTGATGCAAATGTAATTCATTCTCTCCCCAAATCCTACCAATGAACCAGAGATCCATAAAACCAAATACAGCGAAATTGCCCCCTCTTAGGATCATCTTCATCTTCTTCTTCTTGATAATTAAGGAAAAGCAGCATTTCAATTGTATAGTCTGGCAAGTCTTTCAACTTTCATTCTTTAAAGCGCATCTCCACATGATGTTATCTTATGATCCCAATATTTAGCCCCTAAGCTATTGTCCTATAGAATATACATAATGTTACCTTTTATTATATATCAAGCAATGCATTATGCATCTACAGTTAAATGTCATATGCAAAGTTCCCACCAACCTGGGTTAAAGCTCCTTGTTCTTGTAGAACATCACTCATATATTGTTTTACTATCCTCACACTAGCAACAACATAATCACGCCTTTTTTCAGTTGACCACATGAACATTTGTTGCCCTCTATTCCTTGAGTGCAGCATATGCTCTATCTAATTTAGAGGAGAGCAAGATATGACTTTTCTAACATGCGGAAAAACTCTTAGCATGATTGTTCTAGTTTGAAAATGTCTTACAACAATGTTTTGGATCAACCTTTGTACAGCACTGCAGAAGTTCATGGGCCTATGTGGTTCCCTACACAGTTGCTTAAGGGCATACATCAGACCTATCATATATATATTTTAACTGTCAAAGATGCCTACGGCTTCTTGGTGTTGTCCTCCATGAATGGCTACAAGTGCACTATTCTATAGCAATATGCAGTTTTAAAAATTCATGATGAAATGACCAGGCTAGCCAAAACCATCTTGGATATTCCTCATAAATTAACAAGCAGAGTGTGATAACCATATCCGATGCAACTAGTACACGTATCTGTGCAATGTAAATTGGTGCAACAACTCTGATGCCAACAATTCATGATTGCAGACATGGTGCCTTCACACCTGCACTGCACAGTACACAAAGCTGGAAGCCAACCAATTTTGCCCACATATTAATGCTTGAAGTTCTGCAGCAACTAAGGTGTGACATGCTACTCTTATTCCCCAAAAAATGTAGTGATAATACTGGGCACAAGCTCATAATCAAGTAATCAAGTAAATAGGAGAAAAGTCTGCAGCAAGAAAACTTACACCAATAATCACTACAAATTGTGGCAGGAAATAAGTATCAAGAATAGATACTACCAAACCCTTAAATCAAACAAAACAAATATTAAACCACTTCTCTCAAAAAAGAAATATATAAGGATAATTAACAGGAGTTGATGTCTTCAACACGTCTATTTCATCTTATAATCCTGCAGAAAGATTCTTAAACGTAGAGCATTTGGCAGCATGAATTTCATGACTTATATTTGGATTTTTTTGGATTTGGAAGAAACTAAATACAATTTTATGCTACACTTCTGCTCAAATCCATACAAATCCAAATCTAAGATCCAAAATTCATGCTCCCAATCATACGAAAATCAATTTCAATTTCCCTATAATAAAATTTTGTGGTGCCAGATTCATGCAGACCAACTTCTGTAAAAATTCGCTATGAGCGACATTTATGTCATGCTGCTTGGTTTAGGCAAGGTATTGGCATAGATGAACATGAAAAGAAGTCTCACAAAATCTCAATGTTTTTCACACTAGAGAATTACATGTCCATGATCCATAATATTGAGACTATATTATCAAGAGAGAGAACACGTGTGAAAATAAAAAGAAGTATATCACAGCAACACTGATTTATTTCGCACAAAAGAATTGCATTTCTTACTAGAAAATAACAATTATCCATCCTTCTCACTTTGCAGAGATGCAACTATGTATTCATTAATCATGACCACAACCTCACATATAATACAAGAAGAAAAACAGAGTCAACAATCATAATAGTGAAAGCAACGGAGTCACAGTATCCATGTGCATTATATTAACTAGATTTTAAGAGATAATCAACCAAGCACCAGATAATAACCCACAAGAACATTCAGAGCAGTTCCAAGAAGCTGAAAGTCCAAGGGAAGATACTAACATGAAGATTGATAAAAATTTTCATACAGCCAACAACAAAAAGGGACTTTCAGAATACCAAATCCAAACTTAGTATGAAAAAGATTATCCTAGGCTTCCCATGTATAAACCATTCAAGTTTTTTCCTATAACCATAATTTAAGTTTTAAGCATACCTAATCCCTACGCGGAGCAAAAATTGTGAAAACAACACAGATGACAGATTACAATTTTTTGTGATTGCTTTCCATTCTCATGATAACCCATTATATGAACCAAGGAGCAAGTGTCCTACATTCCTACACGCAATCTTCAATATACTGCCATCTCTCTCCTCATATTATTTTTGATGATTTTTTTAACTTTAAAAAAGTTCTTTCTATCAAAGAAAATCTCAGTCCAGTCACTGAACTAATCGACTCCGTGGAGTGCTAGTGGTATGGTAGTAGTGTGGTAGTTGAGACTCCACCCCTACCTCTGACAAAGGAAGGTATTAATGCCCCTAAGATAGAAAATCGACCAATATCTAATGATTTCCCTTGAAAAGCAAACAGCAGGCCCTATCTTTTGCAAGAAGAAGGTCTAGATCCAATGCTGTAGCCGAGTATTGTGCAATGGCATCAACGACTAGTGAACTTGCATGAGTTGGATCTCTTCCGACTTTTTTCAAACGAGCATAGAAGCAGCTTCATATAATATTAATAATAACTAAAAATAAAAAACAAAAATACACCACAGATACAATGTGAAGCATGAAAAAGCTAAGAATTTTCATAGACTAAATTTCATTCTTCAGAATGCAGAAAGTACACATCCCAAATTTTCTCCCCTGTTCTTTGGAGAACCATTAAGAGAAACGGCGCACGCACACACACATACACACACACACCCTGGAAGTATCATAGACCATAAGTTATATACAAGGTCGCAAACCCTTAAACTCATCGTCGATTATTTAAAATTTACCTTCACTCCAGAGCTCAAAACCCTAGAATTTCAAATACCCTTCAATAATCACTGCGATAGCTGCTGTAATCGTCCCTCGCAGCAATATCGCTCTCAACCCTCTCCGCAATCTTCTCCTCCTCGTACTTGATCCCTTCTTCCAAGGCCAATCCTCCAAGAGTCCCGGCAACGGCGCCGACTGCCAAACCCGCGCCTACGCCCATCTTACTACCACCCTTCTGCTTGTGATCGTACGATGAGTAATCAACCGGCGCCGATGGTCCACTTGGCACGTTGTAATTCGGTGCCGTCCGATCAAAGAACGGCCGCGGAGGCAGCGGTGGAGGCGGCATCGAGTAGTACCCGGGGTAGTATCCCTGGTACGGATCGGAGTAAGCGCCGTAAGAGTAAGGCAAAGTGTTGGCTGGCGGCGGCGGAGGAGGAGGATGGGCGGTGCCATACGGTGGAGGAGGAGAGTATTCCCTGTAGTCGCGCGCCGGATTAGGAGGCGGCGAAGGGGCAGTAGAGTAATAATAACTGGGCGGAGGCGTGATTTGGGGAGGAGGAGGCGAAGGGCGTTCCCGGAGGGTGAGCTTTATCCGGATCTTACCCTGAGGACGGCCGGAGGGGCGGCGGAGCTCGAGGGTTCGGATCGGGTTGGATGCGGCCTCATCCAGGCCGAGGAGGTCCGTGAGGGGCGATCGAAGGGTACCGACGAGGGGTTTCGGTGTTTCGGAGGGTTTGGAGTGGAAGATCTCGAGGGTGAGGAGAGAGTCCTGGAGAGGGGTGGCGATGGGGACGGTGAAGCGCTCGTTCCAGACTGGGCGGGTGGAACCGGCGTCGTCGGGCTTGGTGGCGATGCGGTGGTCGGGATCGAGCCAGAAGATGGCGTAGGGCTTGAGGTCGCCGTGGCGCCAGTTCACGTTTTTTAGGTGCTTTGCGGAGACGATCGTGATGTCGAGGTCAAGGGGCTTCCCAGGAGAGGGCCGAGACGAGGCCATCGGAGCTTTCCGGCAGAGATGCAGCGGCGATGATTACTGACGAGGGCTAGAGTTGGAAAGAACGGACTGACAAATCAAGAGCAGGGCAGTGGGGATTGAAGGTTGGGATAAGGAAAGGGCTACTAATACATTATAAAATATAAATAAATAAAAAACAAATAATAAAATTAAAGTATAATTAAAAATAAAAATTAAAAAAAATATTAAAAATCAATCAAGAAATTAATAGCAGATGTTTTTGATCTATTATCTAAGTGAAAGCAAAAAGCAAAAAGTAAAAAGAATATACACAAAGTTCAAACAAGTTATGTGACGCCTCGAACCCGTTAGGTGGGGTCGAGTACCACGTGTTCTAATTACCTATATTTAATATCATAATTAACATGCACGCAACAGAACATAAATAATAACCTCAAATAAATATTAGAGTTCTATATAACAACCCAAAAACGAATACTACAACATTCAGATATCAGTATTCACAATCAATATTTAAAACATAACCCAGTACAAATATATCTATATATATATACCAGTATCTCACAATACCAAAAAAAAAAAATCACCAAAAACAATCCCAGCCTAAGCCTTCAAACCCGATCTTCAGAATAACTTGAAAAATTGTTAATCCATTAGGGTGAAACACTTCTCAATAAGAGTGGAATAAATTATAACAGTATGTGACAACTGAGTTTTAATATTTATATATCAAAATAAACTACTTCTCACATAATATCAATAACAACTGAAAAAAAATGTACCATTAATAACATCTTCGACATCTAATATCATACACATATCCAATATGCACGAGTACATAATTTTTATGTAGGTGAAAGTACCCAAGGACAGGGAAGATTACCCGCCCAAACAAGTAGCTTCCCTCTGCTCTGGTACTATAACTATCTACAAGAGCACTCACCTTACTCAGTAAGCCCTCAGGTGAAATATTACCTCGCCGCCAGTACACACATCTTTATTATTTTAAAGACGAAGGTTTCCGAGGATCGTGATGTCTACCCGCCCATACAAGTAGCATCCCTTTACACTGATACCAAGAAACTACCTAGCAGAGCACTCGCCTTTCTTAGCAAGCCCCTAGTGGTATGTTTACCTCGCCGCATGCACACACATGCATTCACAATATGTTATACCATTATCTTTATGCTATAATTAAATTCATATGCGCACAACACATTCGCACAGGAATCATGCATCTCATACTTCATCTTCCAATGTCCTCAATACGTGGCCCACACAGAGCAACTGCGTACATGTCAGTACGTGACTCACACAAGCACCTACGTACTTCTTATCTACACGTGACCCACACAAGCACCACTACCCACACAGGATACATAACATGACCCACACAGGATGCATAACATGGCCCACACAGGCGCCATTATCCACACAGGATATAATGTGGCCCACATAGGCACCACTCCAACTTCCGCGACACGTGGCCCACACAGACACTACTATTCACCAGTATCTAATCCACATGACACACCGTCGTACATCAGTAGAATAAGCTCCTCGACCTGTCAACGTCATATCATGATTTATATCTACGCAATATAACAACCTCCTTATGCCAACGTTATATTGAGATGCATACGAATAACCACACCAGTTAGTTCACACAGACGAATCAATACATTACCACACAGGTATCCAACATATAAATACATTCCCACACAGGAGTCAAACATAAAAATTCATTCATCATGTCATAATCATTCTAAACAACCCCTCATGTAAGCTCAAATACCACAGAAATTCATATTCAATTTATTAGAAAGAAATTGTTCTCATGTCACACGGTTTTAATATCATAAGCAATTATCCCCAAATATAACCTTAAACCAAAATCATCAATTTTCCAGTAATCAGGCTATTCTGAAAATTATATAGATAAATAATAAACTTCATATGCTCGTAAATAACTGGTTCACCTTAATAAAATACTGATATAATTTTATTCCCCCTTACCTGATTCCCTGAACCACGCCTGCAGGGCTCCCAAGATTATACCCGCAGCGCTCACCCCAACCTTAATTCAATCAAATTAACCCCAATAAAATATTATTTTAACATTTCCTAATTTACATTAATTAAATAATAATTAATTTCTAAATAACTCATTTATCCTAATTTTGGGATTATTCCTACAACGATCCTATGAGAAATCCGCACCATTAGATTTGTAAAGAATCATTCATAAATTCTCGTTGTGGTGTCCGATCGTCAATTTGACTTAAAATTTAAGAAAAATTGAGACAAGAATGAGAATTTGCCTAACCCTAGGAGATATGTCAACGTTACTCCTACGACAAATCCACTTCGGTAGATATGTCGGTGGTGGAGAATGGAGTCTAGTGGTATTTTCGGATTTTCAATTGGACGAGAATCCACTGCAAAATCGTAAAAAGAAGAGGAGTAGAGAATGTGAACTGAGAAAAAAAAAAATTTTCCCTTCTTTTTCCTTTTTGTTCTACGTAGCTTAAGTGTTTTTTTTTTTTTTTTCCTTTTCCTGTTTCTGTTTTGTTCCAGGTGGTTCTAGGGGAAGCTAAACACTAAGCTTTTTTCTTTTTTTTTTTTACTTCTTTCCTTTCCTACTTTGTTAAGAGACTTAGCACTAAGTCTTCCTTATTTTTTTTTTTTCTTTCCTTTATCATTTACTTTAAACTTTATTATATAATAACTTTATATATAATTTATCTTTATATGTAATTAAATATACATATATATAGCCACAATCCTCAAATTTCCTAATTTAATTAATTTTCTTAATAATAATTAATTAATTAATAATAACAATTTTTTTAATTAATAATTTTTTTTTGGGTCGTTACAAGTTAGGTGAAACAAATGAGGGGGTGGTAAAATGGTCAGAATTGACGGATGATTTGTAACTCGCCCATTTAAATTAGGTTTGAGTTTAGTATAAGATGACCTGTTTATAAACGAGTCAACCCGAATCTGACCCGTTTCATAAATGGGTTGGACAAGTTTGGGTCGAGTACCCATCGAGTGACTTGTTTTTTATTTTATATATATATAATATAACCTGCTACCCTACATCCCTACCCCAATCCCCTACCCAAAGGTCAACACCTATAAGGCAAGAACCAAAAAGGAGAAATGGGAAAGGCAGAACCGCAGAAAGCAAAAGCCCTCAAGGCTCAAGCTAGAAGCCGCAAGTGACAAATGCAAAACCCGAACTTGAACTGTGAGCAGTGAACAATGAACCACAGTTCAAAGAAACCCTAATTCCCCAATCCCCATTTCCCTCGAACCCTATTCAGCATTGGCTCATCAGCTATTCTAGACTTCAAACTTGAGACTTCCAATATTCCTGCTGTGTGCAGGCGGAGATTTGAGTGATCGGCCATCATCCATCTCTCTCCATCACCTGACTCTCTATCTCTCTCATATTATTGCTCTAAGCTCTCTCTTCGATCTCTCTCTTTCCCATTATTTTCTTCTTTTTTCTAATCTTCTCAATCTCCTTTTTCTTTCTCTCACTGTGTTGCAGGTTTCAATCAAAGATTTAGAGAGATGCAAAATTGAGTTCTACTTAGGGATGCATTACTTGTGGGCAGAGAGTTGTTGCACCACCACCATCGATTCTAATATTGTTCCTCTTAAATTAGCATAGTACCATGATGTAGAACGGGATGGATCGACCTAATCCTATGGTTCAACTCTCACACAAGCACATACACTTAAAGCACTTTAAATTAAGAATTTAATTATCTGAACATAAACACCATAAGTTATGCAATATTTCACATGTTTAAGACCCTTCCACTTTCCCATTAATTCTCATAGAATTTTAAAAGCCAAAAGTCACCTTAATCCTTTAATCCAAAATGTCCATTGCCCTTTCATTTCATGTGCATCATATTTCAACATTCTCCCATTTAGCTCATATGAATGGCATTTATTTGGATTGACAAGGCAAACATAATATGCACATAACATTAGCCTATTCGTACTTTAGTGATATTACAATAATATCATAATTAAATAACTTACCAATATGAGTCATGGTGGTAAATATCAATAAGGTGACATCTTCCCTTCCATGTACTACAATGTTAGCAAATTACTTAATTATAACCCATAATAGGAAGTAGTTGTAATGTCTTTGTCAAAAGACGATTCCTCTTATCATCCATCTTCATAATTACGTAATCCAAATCATGTGAAACATTCACACAATAACATACATATGCAAGAATATAAATTTGCGAAAATTCAAACTGCACACACGATATGTTATCGGGGTTCGGCCAACTGTGCCTATGTCCCCGTCTCAGCTCGCAAGCCCGAGGATTATCACTATTGCTCCCTTAACGGGTGGAGCGACACCGATTACAATCAGGTCAAATTCCCAGGGTTAACCTTAACCTTTACAAACTCTACTTGCAGGGCGGAGAAGGCCCTAGATCAAATTCACAGGGCTAACCCCAACCTAATTTTTACGGGTTAGATCAAACCCCCTCAGGGAACGCTAGGAATACAACAATGAAATACAAATTTGTGTACAATTCAAAATGCTTATATCACAAGCAGATTATGTACCAATACGCACATGTAATAATCAACACACACCAATGATGTAAGAACTATAAGATCAGTGCTATGTATGTGCAATCAACACTCAATATAATGATTATCTCAAATCAAGCATAAGAGTGTGTCAACAAGCTAATCCTTGAAACTATGTAAAGATAAATCTCAATCACAGTTTAGGGTTTCAAAGATTTGTACCAAGAGAAATTTAGAATATCCCAAAAATTATTTTCTCAATATCACGGCACAAAGAGATATTCAAATATGAGCTTGTAAAAATATTTTTGCACACACAAAAATACAAACCTAATGACTCTTGCGATAACAATGCAAAAACTCACTTAGCTATAATTTTTTTCCCACGTAAAGATTTATTAAATAAAATCGGGGAAAAAACCTTTGCTTTACTCTCAATATGAAAATCAACAACAATGAATAAAATGAGAGTATCCTAGCAAAATAGAACAATGTATAAACACTCACAAAACTTGATTTCTCAAAGGAATGGTAGTATGTAAGTGTATAGGGTTTGTATGAAGAAATAAGGCTTAGGAAATTTTAGAGGAAATTTTGGCTAATCAAATCCTTAATCATCTCTTAATTAAGCAAATGAACTCTTATTTATAGACATTGGAAGAATTATGACTATTGGGGACACCAAAGGAATTATTAAAATTGTTTTAAAAGAGTTTAAGAAAATTAACCATATTTTAGCCCCAATTAACCTTGGTAAAAATTGTGCAACCCGAGAGGTTCGATCGACTGTACTTGAGGTTTGGTCGATCCAATTGCCACGTTCGGTCGACCGAGGCATTTTTGAACTGTAGGTTCGGTCGACCAAACTTGAGGCGATATCAAAACCTCCGAGGTTCGGTCGATCGAGCTAAGTTTGGTTGACCGAAGTTGAACGTTCGGTCGACCAGGGCACTGAGAGATTCCCACGTGCTAGTTCGGTTGACCAGGGCGTTGACATTCATTTTAAGGTCGATCGACCAAGTGGTCAACTTTTTGACCCTGGAGAGGTTCGGTCACTGTGTAGTGTATTTTGGTTCGATTGACCGAAGACACTAACTTTGTGCATTCAGTCATATTTTTATTTTGAAGTCACCCCTATTCACATGATAATTATTTCTAAGATAAATGGCGGCTTTTTCATGCAATATACTGGGACCTATGGTCAGTCTAAGATCTTTTTTAGCCGATCGAAAAAGTTCGGCGTTGGTCGACTGAAGGGTGATCCCTAAGGTCCATCTATGGTCTTGAGCTTATAATCCCTACATGCATCATATGCATTAATTATTACAGACTGATAAATTATTATTACAAACCCGAATTAAAATAAATATATATAAAAATACAACTTAAAATAAGCGTAGACTTCATGCTCTGCTCCTCGGCAATTCCATGGATTTCGCCAAAAGAATGGCTCATTTAAGTGCTTCTTGGCATCCATTTCTCATCCGTCATCCGTGCTTAGAAAAGTAAACCTGTTCAAATACTCAAAGCACACAAATGAGATATTGTGGTTTGTCATAATCAAAAAAGGGATGTGACCAAAAAGTCAGCAGACACCTTACGACCTTTGAAGTTTTAGTGTTTTTAATGACCTAGGCGACTGACCCTTTGTGATCCAATCGACTGACTCTTCAAAAATTCAAATTTTAAAAATAACGGGAAGTTTCCAAAATTGAGTTTTTAAAAAGTATTTGTTATGAAAACTTGGGAAACACTCTAAGTCACTTGGCGAACACGAAATTAACCTTTTTACATCTATAAATACCCCCCAAGATAAAGTTTTTGAACACACCAAGCAATACACAGCAATCAAAGCTTTCTTGCCTACAATACTTTCAAAGTTCTCTTGCTCACATACTTGCTGAAGTTCTCTATTGAGTTTTGTTGTGAAATTCTCTTAAATATCTAAGCATAAACTGAATTCTTTCCATCAAGAAAGAAGCTCACGGTGATATACTTCTAAAGCTTCAAATTCTTATCTCTATTGTTATTTTGAATTGAAGTATATAGTTGTACTTTATTGTTGTATTAATCAGCTCTTGTGGAGAGTGTCTTTGTACACCGAATTTGTTTTTGTTTTCGTGGACGGTTCAGGTTTTTGAATTGCTGTTGGACCGAGCATGGGGTATCGCTTGGAGAGGAGGACTCTATCCTATTGAAGGAGGGATTGTAAAAGGTTGCTCCTACCCATTAAAGGAGTGTGTAAGGTTGCTCCTACCCGTAAAGGAGTGAAATAGTGAATCCTTGGGTGTGTTGCCTAACGTGAGGACGTAGATGGGTATAACCGAACCTCGTAAAATCTTGTGTTTTTCTCTTCCCTAATCTCTTTAATTTTCTACATATATATAAATTGTGTCCATGTTTACTTAATTGTTAAAAATTGATCTATTATTGGGAATTGAGGAAACTATGATTTAAGGGAGTACAATGATTGATCTTTTGCGGAAACCTTAAAAGGAGTACGTTGATTAATATTTTTCGGAAACCTTGATCAAAGGAAATGTGTTGATTGATAGATATCAAAGACTAAATTTTTGAAAGGCTGTTGAATTTCTAAGTTTGATTCTTTATCAGCATACTATATTATTTGTTGGATTGACATTCAAAAGTTAAACTAAAATCTGATATTGGTTACTACACCATCTTAAATTTTTTCTTAAATTTGATCAAGTTATTGAAATATCATTGGATACTGAGTTGATCGGATTGAGTTTTACTTTAAAAGTTGAGATCTTGAGTGACTTTCAAATATATTGACTTTACAACATCATATTAATTGTTGGGTAATATAGATAAGGTGGTTGATAATAATTATATCAATATCAAGTTAAATAAAATTGTGAGACTAACTTAAAATTCAAAAGGGGTTAAACTTAACTAAAAGTTTGCAAAAAAAAAAAAATTTAAATCCTGATGGAACTAGTGTATTCCCAAGAGGGGGGTGAATTGGATATTTAAAAATTTATGCCTAGGTATAACTAATCCAGAAGCAGTATACCACAACCTAGGGTGTAACGACGTGCCTATTTTACCATAACCTTAATAATTTTTTTTCCTTTCATAATAATATCTAATATAATAATCCTGACAAATCATAGTCAACCTAGACCCATGGGTATCAGGGATATACCTGAAATATAATACGGATACCTACGTAGCAGGAAACGTAAAATTATATACATATCAAATCATCCAACCAACACAATACCAGAGTTTTATTACAACTGTTACACACATTCCAAAATAACCAAAAAGTGCCTAGGATCACAACCCAAAAATCCATCAGACCCTAGCATATCTACTTACCCTTCTTCCAAGGTATAACAGTCAACCACTAATGATGCGGAACTCTATCCGCTCTTCTATCTGGGGCTCCTAAAATGTTTATATAGCTGGGTGAGACACCTCTCAGTAAGGGAAATAAACTAATATCAGTGTG
This sequence comes from Malania oleifera, assembly GCF_029873635.1. Taxonomy (NCBI): domain Eukaryota; kingdom Viridiplantae; phylum Streptophyta; class Magnoliopsida; order Santalales; family Ximeniaceae; genus Malania; species Malania oleifera. The sequence continues at coordinate 7,682,181 of NC_080418.1, forward strand.
TGACAATATGAGTATTTTCGTGTTATACATATAACAGTACATAAATCATATGTGGATAAAATATAATTTATCATAACATGGTATAACATATTGAGTTTTTATACAGGGAATCCTCATATATAAATGTACATGGAATGACACCATGGATGGATAGTTGGCTAGTGTCATGTCTTACCCTCACATGACTAGGTTGTGCGGCCCGAACACGGGACCTAGCAATGGCTGGCCGACCACGCTAGATCAACATAAGTCTGTAAGTACGATGGGTTTGCCACTCCTGCTCCGGACACCAGAGGGACACCTGCACTACCACAAAATCACATCGACTGCCAATCTCCCACTGCCCCTTATGAAAAGTGGTAGTACTAACATATACATGATCGTGATCATATAGCTACGGTACCTTGCTTCGTGAAAGCCTAAACCAAGCCATCCGGGTTCTTGTAACATATAGTATATTTCCAAATAATGATACATGACTATTTCATAATAATATTTATCATGTTGATATTTTCATAAAACTTTGCATGATATATCATATAAAATTCATGGCCCTTACGCCAACATAGCATGTTATATAAAACCCTCGGCCCTTACGCCGACATATCATATAAAATCTCGGCCCTTACACCAGCATATTATAACATACTGAATCATGAAATCTCTATACTGTTTAACATAATATTTAGAACATAGTTCCTGTATTGTTTTAGGGTTTTTCCTGAAAACTTATAATACATGAATATTCTGAGAAAACATAATATTTCATTATCATAATTTCCATGGTAAGTGTTACTCATGCCACACAGAGATGGTAATATTCAAAACATAAAATTTGTTCTAAAATCATATTTATGATATTATACATGAAAATCATATTTCTGATCAACATCATTATTTCCAACATAATTGTACAATATACATATTTACCTAAAATTAAATACTGTAAAATAATAAATATATCTTCATAAGAAGACTGACTTAGTTTATCCCCTTACCTGACTTATGAAAAAAACTATGAATTACTCCAAAATCACACCCGTGTGTTCCCCAGCTCAACACCTTGAAATTTGCATTTCCCTCAAAAAAACTTCAATATAAACCCTATCCAATACCTTCCTCAATCTAGAAATACCAAATACCTAAATAAATATTAAAATAATCAACTTACCCAAATTTTGGGATGGTTCCCAAGTTAGCCTAACCAACAAATCACTCCAGTAGATGTGTAGAGAATCTTCCCAGGAGTGACATAATGGCTTCCGATCATCAAACCAGCAAAGAACGGGACCGGAATCGAAGAGAGAAGGTGAGGGAGCCGAAGTTGGAGAGAGAGAAAAGGATTTGCATGAATTCCTCGCAGAAAATCGGATTTGAGCCTATTTATACACCAGCCCTCGTTGACGAGACACGTCACTTCGTCGACGAGGCCAAGTAGAGAGTTCTTCGATGAACATTTACTTATCGTCGATGAATTTCAAGCCCTGCAAATAGTCATCTCAGTAATTTCTCGTCGACAAGACACATGGCGTGCAACAAATCTAGTAGTGAGTTTGTCGACGAAATTGAAGGGTTCGTTGACGAATTCGGTTTTGTCGACGAACCCTACAATTTCTCCTTTTGAATTTCCTTTTCTCCTCTTATTATTTAATTGTTATAATTGTTCGGGTCTCTACATTCTCCCCTCCTTATAAAAAATTCATCCTCAAAATTTACTATCTATATCGTCGGCATCCTTTAAAGAAAATGGGCTACTTATTTTATTACTTACCCTCACTTATGACGGAGGAATACCGTGATTATATTCAGGGTTCTGGGAGATTACAATACACATAAAATAAAATTCTCCCACAACCAAAATACTATCTACTACCAAAAAATTATTACATTTAACTAACTTGCACAAAAGAAATTTTACATATTTACCAGTAACTTTTCCTAATTACTACTGATCCCCATTGAAGAGATATGGGTACTTTTGTCGTATCTGCTCCTCGAGTTGCCATGAAACTTCCTCTATCGCATGATTTTTTCACAAGACTTTTATTAAAGGAATCTTCTTATTGCGCAATTCCTATTTTTTCCTATCCAAAATCTACACTGGTACCTCCTCATATGCTAGAGTATCCCTAAGCTCTATATCACCATAACTGATCACATGAGAGGGATCTGGGACATATTTCCTCAACATGGAAACATGGAATACGTCATGTATTTTGAACAAAACGGGCGGTATAGCTAGCCAATAAGCCACTGACCCCACTCTTTCAAGTATCTCGAAAGGGCCAATGAACTTAGGGCTCAACTTACCCTTTCGCCCAAACCTCATAACTCCCTTTAATGGTGCTATCTTCAGAAACACGTGATCTCCCATATGAAATTCTAGTTTCTTACGGCGAGTATCAGCGTAACTCTTCTACCAGCTCTGAATTGCACCAATTATGTCTCTGATGAGCTGAACTTTATCATATGTCTGCCGCACTAGCTCTAGCCCCACAACTCGCTGCTCACCTAACTCATCCCATTATAGAGGAGAACGACATCTCCTACCATAGAGCGCCTTATAAGGTTTCATTCCAATGCTGGCCTGATAATTGTTATTGTATGCAAACTCTACCAGCGGCATATACTAAGTCCAACTACCCCCAAAATCTAGCACACACGCCCACAACATATCTTCTAATATCTGAATCACCCTCTCAGTCTGGTCATCCATCTGAGGATGAAATGTCATGTTGAAAGATAACTGAGACCCCAGAACCTCCTAAAACCTCTTCTAAAATCGTGATATGAAATGTGGGTCTCGATCTTATACTATAGAGACTAGCCCACCATGAGAATGGACTATCTCCTGAACATAAATCTCTATCAGTCTGTCCATGGAGTAGTTAACTTTAATAGGAATAAAATGAGCCGTCTTCATCAATCTATCAACGACCACCCAAATAGCATTCTGACCATGTAGTGCCGATGGCAAACCCGTCACAAGGTCCATAGATACATGATCCCACTTCCACTATGGGATGTAAAGAGGTTGCAACTAGCCCGCTGACCTCTGGTGCTCAACCTTTACCTGCTGGTATGTCAAATACTGCTGCACAAACTCCGCAATTTCCCTTTTCATGTCGTTCCACCAGTAAGACTCTCGTAGATCCCTATACATTTTAGTACTACCTGGACAAACCGTGTACAAGGACCTGTGAGTCTCCTCTAAGATCGTCCTCCTGATTTCTGTATCTGCTGGTATGCACAACCTAGAACGAAACCTCAAGGCCCCATCATCAAAAATACTGAATTCATCTCCCTGTTCGTCCTACACCTTACCTATCTACTCTGTTAATTCTGCGTCATCTCTCTGAGCTATCTTAATCCTTTCCTGTAGAGTAGGCTGCACTACCAGACTGGCAATAAATGTTTGAGGATCACTCTCTACCAACTCTACGTCGAGTCTCTCCAAATCCATCTAGATCAGATGCTGAACCTCCATAACTGTTGGTGTTGGTCCCGCTAATTTCCTGCTCAAAGCATTAGTTACCACATTTACCTTCCCTAAGTGGTAACTGATAGTGCAGTCATAATCGTTAATAAGTTCCAACCACCTTCTCTATCTCATATTCAACTTATTTTGGGTGAAAATGTACTTTAAACTTTTATGATCGGAGAATATTTCACATCTCTCACCGTACAAGTAATGCCTCCAAATCTTTAATGCATGCACCACTATAGTCAATTCTAGATTGTGGATAGTAGTTCTTTTCATAATCTTTCAACTATCGAGAGGCATAAGCTACAACCCTACCATGCTGCATCAATACACAGTCGAGCCCTTTCAAAAACGCGTCACTGTAAATTACGTAACCATCACCCCTTGACGAAACGATCAACATTTGTACAGTGACAAGCCTCTATTTCAATTCCTGGAAGCTTTGCTCACAATCCTCATCCCATTCAAACCTAACATTCTTCCTGGTCATCCGTATGAGAGGTCCTGATAAAGCTAAAAACCCCTCCACAAACTGACAGTAATAACCCGTCAGTCCCAAGAAACTCATAATTTCTTGAACGTTCTTCGGTCTTTCCCAATTCAACATTGTCTCAATCTTGCTGGTTTCCACTAAAATACCATCCCCTGAAATAACATGCCCCATGAATGACACTTTCTTTAGCCAAAATCCACATTTACGAAACTTGGCATACAACTTATTTTCCTTGAGCATTTGAAGTACTAGCCGTAAATGTGTCTCATGCTCCTCAAAACTCTTCGAGTAGACCAGTATATCATCAATGAAAACAACAACAAACTGATCTAAATACTGGTGAAAGACTCTATTCATCAAGTCCATGAATACAGCAGGAGCATACGTCAAACCAAAAGGCATAACGAGGAATTCATAATGCCCATATCTGGTCCTGAGGGCTGTCTTCGAAACGTATTTTGCTTTTTCTTCCACCTGATGGTAGCTTGATTTGAGGTCAATCTTGGAGTAAACCCGCGTACCCTGAAGTTGGTCAAATAAATCGTTTATAAGGGGTAGTGGATACCTGTCATTGATTGTCACCGTATTAATTTCCCTATAATCTATACACATCCTCATAGACCTGTCCTTTTTCTTTACAAATAACACTGGAGCTCCCCACGATGATACACTGGGCTGAATAAAACCCTTATCCAGCAAGTCTTGCAACTGATCCTTTAGCTCTCCCAACTTTGCTGGAGCCATTCTGTAAAGAGCTTTAGAGATCAGTGTCATCCCAGGAAATAGATCAATAGTGAAATCTACCTCGCGGTCGGGAGGTAACCCAGGTAGATCTTCTGGAAAAACATTTGAAAATTCCTTAACCACTGGTGTATTGCCTAGTTTCAATTAATTTTCTAACACCTCCTTTACAAAAGTCACAAACCCCTGACAACCATCTAAGAGTAATCTCCTCGCCTGTATAGCTGATACTAACTGAGGCAGGGATTGCACATGCAATCCTATAAACTTGAATTCTGATCCTCTCGAAGGTCTGAATATTATTTCTTTCAAACGACAGTCTATACTGGCGTAATTGGCTACCAAATAGTCCATACCAAAAATTACATCGAACCCATGCATGTCCAATACTATCAAGTCAGCTGGCAAGACTTACCCCTGAATATCAACTGAACAGCCTCGGAGCACTCTACTACACCTCACTATTGACCCTATTGATGTAGTTACTAACGGTTTGGTGTCTAACAACTGTAACGACCCAACCCTTTATACAAACCCAGGCGTCACTTATTCATACATAATACCTATACCTGTTCAAGATATGGAAACAACCTGCCCTAAACATGGACATACAGGTGTAAATCATACATAATTACGATGTAAATGTTGCGAAAAAACATAAACATCCATTGGGATTTCTACTAGACTTATACTAGAGTTTACAAATACATCCACACCGTTTCTCATAAAGTCATACATAGGATAAAATTCTTGTTATTACAATCCTCCGACAGGACTTTCATCTAGGTTTAATACAAGATTTAGATGCTTACGTAAGCTAACCAAAAACAATCTCCCCAGTCCTTTTAGCTATTAGGACCGACATACTGATGGACCTGAAAACAAAGGTTGTATGATAGGGTGAGACACCTCTCAGAAAGGAAGAAGGAGTTACAACAGTGTGTGATTGCATACATGCATATTTTCATTGAACATCTGGAATATAAATCAAATATTTTCAATACAGTAATGCATTAGGTATATCATTATTCATATTACAAAATTCCCACATCTATCTTTCAACCATTTAATGATTCATCAGATGACCAATAGCAAAATATCCCTATAACCAGTTTTACCCCGTGGCCCGGGTTGTGCACTGATACTCGTCCAATGCCCTGTTCATGCAGGCACTGTCAAGTACCTACGTACGATCCGACTGCCTCCATTGGCCCAATATCAGCCAATGGTTTCACCCTACTAGCCGACCATCTTGGTACCCACATCGTTTAGTACGTGTGGTTGCACGTGTACATCTAGCTACGATATCGCATCGTATCATATAACAGTAGTTTATTTCAACCCTACAAAGAAAGTATTTTTCAACCCTCCCAGGACTCTCAAGTTGTGGTTCTGTGTATCATAAATTCAATTTATACAAATATGATAACCTGCGCAATTCCAGTATCTTTCACAAATTCAAATAATAGCATTGGGTTTAAACCGGCATCTTTCCACTTAGTTTACCCTTCTTTGTTTACTGATTCAGCTCGGTGTATCACCGGCCTCCGTTTATCACATTCTCAATGTAACAAATTTGGAACTTCGTTCCCATATTTTATATCAATAGTATAGAAACTTCCATCCATTTCCATTTCAACATATATCACACAAATTTGCTTCAAAAACCCGTTAAATGATAGAAATTCAATATACATAGTTTAACTGAATAAATAAAGGATTCGAGCCTCTCCTACTATAGTATAAACACAAATAAACAATATTTGTAAAATTTGGAGATCACACGTCGAAATCCTCGTTTTTACCAAAAATCACAAAATCCTCAAATCGACATTTCTACTCGGTAGAAATACACAAATAAGCAGTTAAATCATACATAATAACATAAACTAGTTTTTTAGCGGTTTAGTTTTCCAAAATAGTTGTTGTAATCAAATTCCCCTTACCTTATACTCGAAATGAAAGTTCGTATGAAAACGGTCCAAATCGACAACCCGAGATCCCAAAACCTAAAACCACAGAACATAACATTACTATGTTTTCTACTGCTATCCAAATATCCAATCAAAATTAGGATCAGATTCCTACCTCGATTCTTGGGAAAAACTCAAAAATCTTCGAAACGACGATCCGATTCGTTAAACTTGTAGAGTTTTCTCTTCTGATCCACGTAGTATCCTCCATTTTTGGAAACAGAGGACGAACGGCGAACGATCTTAGAGAGAGAGAGAGAGAGAGAGAGAGAGAGAGAGAGAGAGAGAGAGAGAGAGAATAAGAGAATTTATAGAATAAAACTTAACTTGACCCTTAAGTAATCTAAATAAATATCTCATCCAAAATATTTATATATAAATATCTCAAAATATCTCTTTTCAAAATATCTTCTCCAAAATATCTCTTTATTTATTTATTTATTTTATGTTTATTTATTATTATTATTATTATTATTTATTTTTAATTTTATTTATTTATTTATTTATTTTTTCTCGGGGTTGGGTTACTACAATCTCCCCTCCTTATAAGAATTTCATCCCCGAAATTCACCAACTGATACCAAGCATACTCCACCTTACGTCGGAGACCTATAGAAGAGTTAGCAGCCACCCTCAAAGCAGCTCCGGCCCGAAGTTATTATCTACCCTCGCTTATGGCGGAGGAATACCGTGGTTACAATGTGATGCTTCGGAAGATTACACACACTCACAAAACTCTCCCGAAGACCATACCACCTATACTACTATACATAACTACGTACCATCTGAAAATAACTGAGGGTACTTCTGGCGTATTTCTGACTCTAACTCCCATGAAGCTTCCTCCACTGCATGGTTACGCCATAATACATTCACTAGCGGTATTTCCCTAGTCCGTAACTGCTGAACTTTCCAATCTAATATCAGTACTGGTACTCCTCATATGATAAAGTCTCACTGATCTCTAGAGGTTCATAACTCAGTACATGCGATGGATCTGGTATGTACTTCCTCAGTACAGACACGTGAAATACATCATGAACTCGGGATAATGCTGGAGGTAAAGCCACTCGATAAGCAACCGAACCTATCCTTTCAAGGATTTCAAAAGGCCCGACATACCGAGTACTTAGCTTCCCTTTCTTCCTGAATCTCATCACCCTTTTCATCGGAGCGATTCTTAAGAATACCATATCTCCTACTTCAAATTCCAACTGTCGCCAACAAGTATCAGCATAACTCTTCTGTCAACTTCGAGCTACTTTAATTCTTTCCCTGATCAATGCGACCTTTGCAGAGGTCTGTTAAATCAGTTCTGGACCTAGTATCTGCCGCTCACCTACCTGATCCCAGTACAACGGAGATCAACACCGACGACCGTACAAAGCCTCATAAGGTGCCATCTCCATGCTCGCCTGGTAACTGTTGTTATATGCAAATTCAACAAGCGGTAGATATCGTATCCATCTATTACCAAAATCTAGTATACAAGCCCGCAACATATCTTCTAACGTCTGAATAGTTCTCTCCGACTGTCCATCCGTCTGCGGGTGAAAAGACGTATTGAACATCAATCGCAATCCCAAGGCATCCTGTACACTTTTCTAGAAATGAGATGTAAAATGCGGATCTCAATCTGAAACAATAGATATAGGAACACCATGGAATCATACCACCTCCTGCACATAAAGTTCTGCCAGCCTATTCAGAGAGTAGCTGACTCTAATTGGAGTGAAGTGTGCAGTCTTCGTCAACCGATCTACTATAACCCATATGGCATTCTGCCCATGCATTGCCGCAGGTAAACCCGTCACAAAATCCATCGAGACATGGTCCCACTTCCACTTAGGGACGTCGAGTGGTTGAAGTGGTCCTGCAGGCTTCTGATGTTCTGCTTTGATCTACTGACATGTCAGGTACTATTCTACAAATCGGGCAATCTCTCTTTTCATATTAGACCACCAAAAAGATTCCCTCAAATCCCGATACATCTTTGTACTACCATGATGTATAGTATAAATTGAACGATGCGCTTCCTCTAGAATGACCCGTTTTATCACAATGTCATTCGGTACACAAATCCTGCCGCAAAATCTCAATATCCCATTGCCAGAGATACTGAAATCCGGATTTAGCCCCTTCTAGATTCCTTCCATAATATCAACCAACTCGAGATCCTCCTTCTGCGCCATAAGGATCCTCTCCTGCAAAGTCAGCTATACCACTAAGCTAGTAAGGACAACTTGATGGTTTCCTTCCAATACCTCCAAACTCAATCTCTCCAAGTCCATACAAATCTGATGCTGAACCTGTACTGCTGAGACTGTCGCATCAATTGACTTCCGAATCAGAGCATCAGATACCATATTAGCTTTTCCTAGGTGATAGCTAATAACACAGTCGTAGTCTTTAATCAATTCAAGCCACCTACGCTATCTCATATTGAGCTCCTTCTAGGTCAAGAAGTATTTAAGACTTCTATGGTCAGTAAAAATCTCACATCTTACACCGTATAAGTAGTGCCTCCAAATTTTCAGTGCAAACACTACCGCTGCTAATTCTAAATCATGCGTCGGGTAGTTCTTCTCGTATTCTTTGAGTTGATGAGAAGCGTAAGCCACTACTTTGCCTTGCTGCATTAGAACACAGCCAAGACCCTTTTTTCAAGCATCACTGTATATAACAAAACCACCATCACTAGATGGAAGAGTCAGAATTGGAGCAGTGACCAGTCGTTATTTTAGCTCCTGGAAACTCAACTCTCACTCATCTGTCCAATCATATTTCATGTTCTGCCGCGTAAGTTTTGTCAAAGGACCTGCTAAACTGGAGAACCCTTCAACAAACCGACGGTAATAACCTGCAATACCCAGAAAACTTCTAACCTCCTGCACATTCTTCGGTCTCGCCCAGTCTACTACTGCTTCTATCTTACTCGGGTCTACTGATACACCTTCTTTAGACACTACGTGCCCCAAAAATGTAATTTGTTCCAGCGAGAACTCGCACTTCTTTAGTTTAGCATATAACTTCTTATCTCTAAGCATTTGCAATACTAGCCTCAAATGAACTTCATGTTCTGCAGCACTCCTAGAATACACTAGGATATCATCAATAAATACCATAACGAACCGGTCTAGATATTCGTGGAAGACCCTATTCATCAAATCCATAAATGTTGCAGGTGCATTAGTCAAACCAAAAGGCATAACCATAAATTCATAATGGCCATACCAAGTTCGAAACGCCATCTTAGGAATGTATTCCGCTTTCACCTTCAACTGGTGATACCCAGATCGTAGATCATTCTTAGAGTAGATTGCGTGCCCTGAAGCTGGTCAAACAGATCATCGATCCGAGGTAGCGGATATTTATTCTTTACCGTCACCTTGTTCAGTTCTCTATAGTCGATGCACATCCTTATCGACCCATCCTTCTTCTTAACAAACAAAACGGGCGCTCCCCAAGGAGAAACACTAGGACGAATGTACCCATTGTCTAGGAGCTCCTGAAGTTGTTCCTTCAGTTCTTTCAATTCAACTGGAGTTATACGATACGGAGCTTTTGATATCGGCGCCGTACCTAGAACTAGCTCTATCGCGAATTCCACTTCCCTGTCCGGAGGTAACCTTGGCAAGTCCTCTGGAAACACATCAGGGAACTCGCACACTACAGCAATTGTTTCCAACTTATTTTCTTCAACTGGCATATCTTTCATATACGCCAAATACCCTTGGCAACCATCTAGGAGTAGCCTCCTAGCTTGCAAAGCTAAAAGGATCCGTGGTGTAGAACGCACACACGACCCCTAGAATCTGAATTCCTGCTCCCCTTGTGGTTTAAACAATACCTCCCGCCTACGGCAGTCAATACTAGCATAACTGGCCGACAATCAGTCCATCCCAAGGATGATATCAAAACCATGCATGTCATAAACCACTAGGTTAACTGGTAGTATTCTTCCCTGAATTTCCATAGGGAAGTTACGGACTAACCTACTACACCCGATTGTAGACCCAGACGGCGTAGTCACTACCAGTTCAGAATCCAACAGCTGCACCTCCAAACCACATAGTTTAACAAAATCATGGGAAATAAAAAAATGCGTAGCTCCAGAATCAAAAAGTACTACAGTTTCATGAAAAAACAAATAAATGGTACCTGTGACCACGTCACCAGCGTTCTTAGCGTCACCAGGAGTCAGAGAATATACCCTAGCCTAGGCAGTACCCCCTGCTGACCTCCATGCTGTGTTGGAGCATTCCCTCTGTATTGCTGCTGCGTGACTCCATCATTCCTATGCCTCGGACAGTCTCTCATCTGATGTCCTTGTCTACCACACCGCATACTAGCTCCCGTAGACAACCAAAACTGCCCCTGGTGTTTCTTACCACATAAAGAGCAATGTGGAATACTTGCGGCATTCTAGGACATACTACTACTGTTCTTCTTCCACTTACCCTGTCCTGCCCCAGACGAATAATTAGGAGGCGCTGGCCTTTTCTTCGTAACTTGAACCTCTGCATCCTCTAGTAAACACTCCTCTGCTACCGTGGCTTTATTAACCAATGTAGCAAAGTCGTGCAAACACTCCACGGGGCGCCTGATAGCCTCCCTAGTACAATCTGGGAGCAGGAACGGTATCAGGTGGTGTAGGGTACTTTTGCACCAGATGTCCCTACCTACCACAGTGATAGCAGATGACTCTCCTTACTCGAAACTCTCCCAAGTGTTTCTTCCCACAAATCTGACAGAAAGAAAAATTTTGCACCACCTAAAGCTCTCGACCTCCAGTCTCCTACCTCTGTCCTCTACCATAGTTTCTTTTCCTCCACTGACCCTGCCTAGCTCCTTGCTGGAAGCCTAAAGGCGTAGATCTCTTCTTTTGTCCCTACTCCTCTGCATCCATGCGCTCACTAGCCTCGGCCAAAGCTACTTTGTTAACTAACTCAGCAAAATTCTGTATCTTCAGCACTACCACCTGCTTGTATATTCCTCGCCTTAATCCTCTTTCAAACTGCTTGACCTTTTTTACTTCATCAAGAACAATATACAAGGTGAAGCGGGATAGCTCTATAAATCGCGACGCATACTGTTGGACCGACTACTATCCATGCTTCAAATTCAGGAACTCTTCCACTTTAACTTCTCTGACAGTGGTTGGGAAATATCTGTCAAAGAATAATTCTTTAACTCGGTCCCATGTCATAACTATCGGCGTTGTCCTCTGCTACTCTAAAAGTCTCACAGTAGTCCACCACCTCTCAGCCTTCTCTGTCAATTTATAGGTGGTGAAGAGGACCCTTTACTCCTTTTTACACTGCAATACTGCCAAAACATTCTCGATCTCCTGCATCCAATTCTCAGCAGCTGCAGGATCAACTCCTCCTGAAAATGTCGGAGGATTCATTTTGGTAAATTTCTCTATCGTGCACTCATGGCTTGCAGATGGGCCACCCTGCTCTCTGGAGCTCCTAGCAATCTCAGCCATAACCTATTGAGCCACACTGTGTAATACCACATCAGAGTTAGCCCCGCCTGCACTCGAGGGCCCTGCACCCTTACTACCACTCGCATGGGCACTACCTCCTCCGGGGTCCATCCTGAAAATACAATAAATATGGCTCAGAGATCCTGTTCTTATAACTTACACATCTACCTAAATCCTCTATCTTGACATCCTTATCTTATTTCAAGATTCAGTTCTACACTAAAGAAACATAACCCAGCAACAGTTTACTATGACTTTCTTGAAATCGTCACCCTAGAAAAGACACAAAAACCACCATGGAAGTCCTGCCTCTAAACTATAAAACAAAACCTCAAATCCTTTTCTTATACTCTGGTATTTGTTTCCGCTGCACCCTAGGGTCTACATAACCTAGTAGCCTAGACTTTGATACCAAATTGTAGCGACCTGTCTATTTTACCATAATTTAATAATTTTTTCCCTTTCATAATAATATCCAATATAATAATCCTGAAAAATCATAGTTAACCTGGACCCATGGGTATCAGGGATATACTTGAAATACAACACGGATACCTGCGCAACAGGAAACGTAAAATCATACACATATCAAATCATCCAACTAACACAATACTAGAGTTTTACTACAACTGTCATATACATACACACATTCTAACATAACCAAAAAGTGCCCTAGGGTCACAACCCAGAAATCCATCAGACCCTAGCATATCTACTTACCCTTCTGCCAGGGTAGAACAATCAACCACTAATGTTGCGGAGCTCTATCTGCTCTTCTATCTAGGGCTCCTAAAATGTTTATATAGCTGGGGTGAGACATCTCTCGGTAAGGGAAATAAACTAATATCAGTGTGTGGTAACATGGGTATTTTCATGTTATACATATAACAGTACATAAATCATATCTGGATAAAACATAATTTATCATAACATGGTATAACATACTGAGTTTCTATACATGAAATCCTTATATATAACTGTACATGGAATAACACCCTGGATGGATAGCTGGTTGGTATCATGTCTTACCCCGACATGACTAAGTTGTGCGGCCCGAAGGTGGGACCTAGCAATGGCTGGCCGACCACGCTAGATCAACATAAGTCTGTAAGTACGATGAGTCTATCTCTCCTGGTCCAGACACTAGAGGGATGCCTGCACTACCATAAAACCACATCGACTGTCGATCTCCCACTGCCCCCTTATGACAAGTGGTAGTACTAATATATACATGATCGTGATCATATAGTTACGGTACTATGCTTCGTAAAAGTCTAAACCAAGCTATCCGGGTTCTGGTAACATATAGTATATTTCCAAATAATGATACATGACTATTTCATAATAATATCTATCATGTTAATATTTTCGTATAATTTTGCATAACATATCATATAAAATTCGCGGCCCCTACGCCGACATTTTGTATCTTGTAAATCATGGCCCTTACACCGACATAGCATGTCATATAAAACCCTTGGCCATTACACCAGCATATAATAACATTGAATCATGAAATCTCCGTACTGTTTAACATAATATTTAGAACATAGTTCCGGTACTGTTTTAGGGTTTTTCTTGAAAACTAGTAATACATGAATATTCTGGGAAAACATAATATTTCATTATCATAATTTCCATGGTAAATGTTACTCATGCCATATAGAGAGGGTAATATTCAAAACATAAAATCTGTTCTAAAATCATATTTCTAATATTATACATGAAAATCATATTTCTGATCAACAATATTATTCCCAACATAATTGTACAATATACATATTTACTTGAAATTAAATACTGTAAAATAATAAATATATTTTCAGAAGAAGGCTGACTTAGTTTATCCCCTCACTTGACTTATGAAAAAGCCTACGAATTACACCAAAATCACACTCATGTGCTCAACACCCTAAAATTTGCATTTCCATCAACAAAACTTCAATATAAACCCTATCCAATACCTTCCTCAACCTAGAAATATCAAATACCTAAATAAATATTAAAATAATCAACTTACACAAATTTTAGGATAGTTTCCAAGTTAGCCTAACCAACAAATCACTCCAGCAGATGTGTGGAGAATCTTCCCATGAGTGACGTGGCGGCTTTCGATCATCGAACTGGCAAAGAACGGGGCCAAAATCAAAGAGAGAAGGTGAGGGAGCTAAACTTGGGAGTGAGAGAAAAGGATTTGCATGAATTCCTCGCAGAAAATCGGATTTGAGCCTATTTATACACCAGCCTTCGTCGACGAGACATGTCACTTCGTTGACAAGGCCAAGTAGAGAGTTCGTCAACAAACATTTACTTATCGTCGATGAATTTCAGGCCCTGCAAATAGCCCTCTTAATAATTTTCGTCGACGAGACACGTGGCGTGCGACAAATCTAGTAGTGAGTTCGTCGACGAACCCTGCAATTTCTCATTTTGAATTTCCTTTTCTCCTTTTATTATTTAATTGTTATAATTCTTCAAGTCTCTACATAGGGTCTGTCTAGAACATATACCAAATCAATATATAAACAATATAATCACAGTAATGAAAAATATCATATAGGCGTGAAAATTAAATTGTAGATTAATAAAGCTGACACCATATATGATATCGGGGTCTGGCCAATACTACCTACGTCCCCGCCTTGAGCCACAACTCAAGAATTCCACTAGTTGCTCACTTCACGAGTGGAGCGACACCGTTTACAATACCTTACCATGATGGTGCACCTAATTCTCTTAACCAGGTCTAAACCAGTTTGAGACTATTCATAGTGCTAGTCTCCCTCTTTTGATCATGCGTCGCAAATACAACAGATAATCAAATGAAATATTTTGTACAGCCAAATATGCTTCTAATACAAGCGGATGTGTATAACAATAAGCACAAATACACTCACATATGATATGCAAATAAGCTCAATGTGAGAATGTGATTTTCACAAAAATAATCCTTGAATAAATAAGTATATGATGAGAACTCAAAGATTTTATGCCCAATTAAGAAATTTGTACAAAAATATTTCTCTAAATAAAGTGTTGGAGAATCTAGGGTTTATGACTCAACAATATTTTCGCAAGCACAAGCAAATGAGCCTTTGAATCTTGCAATGGATGTGCAAGATTCACAAGCAAATAATATTAACTCCCAAGAATATTTATCAAATAAAATATGTGGGAGAAACTTGAATAATTCTCTCAAAATAGGATATGAAGGATAAATGCAATATGAGAGTAAATAGATTTCTATTTTGTAAAACAAATGCCCTAGATAAATAAAACAATCTCTTGAAAATGATTTTTCAAAGTAATAACAAAGAGAGGATGAAAAAAATAAGCTTAGAGAGATGAAAATATGATATGAAAATTTGAGAGGATTTTCTAACTAATCATCTTTGTAATTTTGAGTTATGAGGGGGTATATATAGACTTTGGGAAATTTATGATTGTTAGGGACACGCTGGGTATTTTTGAAAATGATTAAACACGTTTAACGAAATTTAACCTTGTTTAACTGCGGTAAAAATTTTCCCAACCCGAGAGGTTTGGTAGACCAGATTTGAGGTTCGATCGACCAAATTACTAAGTTCGATCGACTAAAGCATTTTTGAACTGAGGTTTTGGTCGACAAATTTTGAGGAGATTTTGAACCTCCGAGGTTTGGTCGACCAGCTCAAGTTCAGTTTACCAATCTCATAAGTTCAGTTGACCAGGTCATATTATAACTAGGAGTTCAGTTGACCAGAGCGCTGGGAATTCCCCACATGTTAGTTCGGTCGACTAGAGCGTTGGAGTTCATTTTAAGATGGTCAACCAAATGGTCAATATTTGACCCTGGTGAGGTTCGGTCAACCGAAGCTACTATGTAAGTTCGGCTTCGGTCAACCGAGTAGTCAAACTATTGACTTTAGCAAGTTCAATCGACCGAAGCTTTTATATAGCTTCGGGTTCGGTCAACCAAGGTCATTCAAATTGGGCATTTAAGTCCAGATTTCTATTTAAAGTCACCCTTTCTCACATAATTCTTATTTCTATGTTATAAGGGACTTTTCATGTGAAAAATTGGGACGTAAAGTCATTCTATGGTCTTTGAGCTAAGCCTAAAAATTTGGCATCGGTCGACCGAAGGATGCCCTACGGTCATTTGGTTCCCTATGGTCAATCTATGGTCATGTTGAGCTTATCATTCATGTTGCATGTCATGCATTATTATAGACCATATATAAAACAAAATGTATTACAAATTAAAAACATAAGTCTTCTTCTTCATCTTTGTTCTACTGTCTTCTTGGAATATGTCAGATGATGTGAGCTTTTAAATTCTATTCTGGCTTCCATTTTCCCTTTCCTTATGTGTACTAAAATTTAAGCATGTTCACATACTAAATACACACATAAGATACTGGTGTTTCGTCGGCATCAAAATAGAGATTGGACTCAAAAGCCAACAAATCCCAATTCACCCCCCCCCCCCCCATCTTGGGAGTACACCTTACTTTTGACTCCCTATTTCTATTTCTCTTGATTTGTCTTTCTTTACTCTAACTCTCTCTATTTAATAAATAAAATAAGAAGTAATTTATGTAATTTTATATGAAAGGTTTTTAAAAAATTAAAATAAGTAAATTATATTTTTAGACAGGTTACCGTTTATGAACCGTTTATTAAACGGGTGGGTTTGTGTTTATATATTAGTCACCCATTCCGAACCTATTTATGACCCGTCCAAACCCGGCCCTATAACTCGTTTTGCCACCCCTAATTGTGTGATCCTAAAATATCCTTAAAATTAAAATGAAAGCTATATAAAGCAATTGTAAAATTAGTTATACCTTACGGTTCTAAATTTTTGAATGCTTAAAAACGTATATAGTGTAAAAGTTAGTGAAATATTTAAGTGGGTGAGTGGTAAAATAAATTAAGAAAGGAGGATATATACTATAAAAATAGGCATGGTGTTATGATCCCACATCGAATGTGTACTAGGGAGATCTTTGACTTATAAGGATGGTTTGGGCTTCAACTATGTGAGGCACCTTTTATACAAAAAATTTGTGAGGTCAGTGTGTAACGGCCCAAAAAATAAAGGTATTTAAATAATAAAGAGAGAGGGAAATGGAAACGGAAACAGATTGAAGATAATGACCCGAAAGATTTTTCCATAGGACCTCATTGACGAACATAGGGAGTTCGTCGACGAAGCCACGTCTTGTCGACGAGAAGATACCGAGAAGGGTTTTCGGGACAGTCTGAAATTCGTCGACGAGGGAGGAAGTTCGTCAATGAAATTATTAAAGGATTTGTCGATGAGGTGATGTGTCTCGTCGATGAATTCGGCTCTATAAATATTGCAAACCCATATTTTTGATGAAATTTCAGTGCAGGAAACCCTTTATTTCTCTCTCTACGCCCCTCCCTCCTTCTCTCTTCGATTGTGGGTCCGTTCCATGCCAGATCGACGATCTGAAGCCACCACGACGCTTCTAGCAAAGTTCTCTACAAGTCTGCTGGAGCTGATTGTTGGTGGAGTTGGTTTGGATTTGGTCCCAATCTCAGGGTAAGACATTTTATTCGGTATTTGTCTTTCCCTCAGTTATAAGAAATACAATACACGAAGAAATACTAATGTTTTGTTCTGGGGGATGTGGTTCTAAGGTGTTGAGTGGAGAACCCTGCGTGTATAGGGTTAGAGTACAGTAGGGACTTTTCAGAGATAAGGTAAG
Organism: Malania oleifera; assembly: GCF_029873635.1. Classification (NCBI taxonomy): domain Eukaryota; kingdom Viridiplantae; phylum Streptophyta; class Magnoliopsida; order Santalales; family Ximeniaceae; genus Malania; species Malania oleifera. The sequence goes on from NC_080418.1 coordinate 7,700,083, forward strand.
GGAAATATGCTATGATAAGAATTTTTATAATGTTATCAGAGATTTTATACATATGTATATACCAATTTATTACCCAGTTTTACAGAATATGAGTTTTAAATACTTGTGTGGCCTGAGTAGATATATATGTAATGAAGAACTTATATAGTTTTTACATTATATCATACTATACTAATTACACAGATATAGACAATATATTATAGATATTTTACCCATAATAGTATATTACAGTTTTACTCATATTAGTATGTTATAGTTTTATACAGACAATATATTATAGATATTTTATCCAAAATAGTATATTACAGTTTTACTCAGATCAGTATGTTATAGTTTTATACAGATCAGTATATCATAGATATTTATCCAGAATAGTATATTATAGTTTTACTCAGATCAATATATATTACGGCTTTATACAGAACAGTATATACAGTGTTTATAGTATGTCATGTTTCCTATTACCATAACATACAGAGTATACAAACAGAGCATATAGACAGAGTATACAAATAGATATATAGAGATAGCATCAAGATGCTATAGATACAGTATACAAAGATTACAGTATTTACAGTACAAAAAGATAGCATTATGGTAATTTTGGAAACATGATGAAAACAGTAAAAGAGTTTATATGTATATATATATATATATATAGTATCAGATCCCAGAGGAAAGATTACAGACAGATATAGATAAATAATACAGAGCATGATACCGTTGCTAGATACAGATAGAGTGCAACCACATATCTTAGATAGTGTGTGGGTACCGTCGACCGTGCTCGAAGAGTATGCTGCTCCCCAATTCACTAGGTGGAAGCGGCTGGTTTGACAAGGTAGCAGCTAGTACCGAGCCTAGGAGTGGATGCAGTTTGGCCGAACTGAGGTAGTGTAGAGTATAGTGACTTATTTGGAGGGCTGACCAGATTAAATCCCGCCTACGGGCCACACAACCCTGTCATGAGGGGTCAAATCATGACATACAGAGTTCCAGGGATAAAGCACAGTTATGTATATGTATACAGTTTTACAGTATATGATGAGTATAGTATGATATTAGTAATATGAAAAGTAAAAAATACAGATGATACAGTTATATTTTAAATTATGAAAATGAAAGACTTGCTTTACAGAATTATTATTCAATTGTTATTTTAATAGTATGCAACTTAATCGCCACACACTAGTAATAGCATATTTCCACTTACTGAGCGTCGACTCACCCCATGACTTTAAAATTTTTCAGGTGAGTCAGCTGGACGAGAAGATCAGGCTCGCAGATAGAGAGTATATTGATTACCCTGGTTTAGAGGGCAAGTTTGTGTAGGGTTTTGTATTTTGGGACATATATTTTGGAGAGAGATGTATTATATAGTTATGGTTTAGAAAGACAAATTCCTGGTATTGTATTATGTGTATGGATGTATGGATTACATTTCCTGTAAAAACCTGAACCGTGATAGATAGGCTTAAATAATTAAGAGAGGGGTAAAATTGGCATTTGAACAGGCTTTGTTCCAGAGTTCGTAGGCGAAGGCCATGCATCTCTCGTTGATGAAGTTCAGAGGCTCGTTAACGAGGAGAAGCCGAGGAGTTTTAGGAACCGGTGATATCAGGGTTTGTCGACAAATCCTCCGTCTCATCGACGAGAGGACTATAGAGCCTCGTTAACAAGGACACCATCTCGTCAACGAGTTTGCTCAGATCAAAGGGGTTATAAATAGAAATATCATTACTTCTCAACTAAGAAAACTCAAATATCTCTCTTTCTCTAGAACCCTCCCTACTCTCTATCTCTTTAGATTTCCTTGTCGTTCGTCGTTGAAATCGTGAATCTGAAGTTACCACAAGGATCGTGGAAGGATTCTTTACAAGTTTTATGGATTGGAATCTCGTTTTGGAGATTTTTGGGTTTTGGCGTAAAATCGAGGTAAGGCTCGGTTTTCAATTCTGATTCGGTAGTTTAGTAGAGAACAGTGTTAGTATCTTCTATACTGCTGGTTGTAGGTTTTGGAACTCGGTTCGTTGTTTAGGGACCTTAGAGTTCGGGATTTGCTATTCAGGGAAAAGGTAAAGGGAACTGTGTTTACATCAGTTATTTTTGAAATCGGACTCAGTAGAACTGTGGTTCACAGTCCTGTGTGTGTTTTGCCTACTCATTTAGGGGGATCTAACGGGGAAAACTATGGGTTTTTCATGATTACAATTTTGGAAAAAAGGGGGCGACGGGCTGCATCCCTGGTTTTTTTGAAAACCTATGTATATGTTGATTTATACTGTGTTATAGGGATGGTCGTGCCTTGACTTGTTTTAAAATGTATGTGTTTGAAAAACCATGATTTTAGATTACCAAATGGGTGTGGTTTGTATGGTTATATGAGCATGCATGTGTGTGTATGATTGTTTAAATGCTAGTAGGAACGCAGTTCCGAATTGTTCCAGGTACTGAGAGTGTTCGGCTCTATATCCGAGGGCGTATGAAATCGCTGGCCATAGGTTGGCAGAGGTCCAGCTCTATATCTGAGGGCGTGAGCCTATTACGGAAGATCAGGCCAAAGGGTGTGGATCCACCAGTCAGCACCGATATGATGCCATGGGAGTTGGGGACTAGCCATGTGTTGGTGGCGCCGTGTTATGCGGGTTAGCTATGGGCCAACGTCGTATGTCGCGAGCCAGCTTTGGGCCAATGGGTGTGACGACACCAGGATTTCTAATCATATGTGTGTGTACTTGTGGGCACTGTTGTGAAATTAATACTGGACTGCATTTAACTACATGTATGTTGTATCATGATAACACTCAAATGCCACACACCGATATAACCCGTGTTCTTCCTTATTGAGAGGTGTCTCACCCCTACTATAAGTACATTTTTACAGGTCCTTTAAATAACCAAAACTAGCGTCCTAGTGTAGGGAGCGTAGTGGCCGGTGTACTGCGGTTAGCGCTTGGGTAAGTGGTAGGACTGTGTTTTAATGGGTTGCCATTTTGGGATGTGTTAGGCACCCAGTTGTACATTGTATGATAGAGTCTGTCTTTGCTCTTATATAGACTCTAGTATGGTACTGCATATGTTTAGGGTGCCTGGGAACCCCACGAGGTCGGACCCTCATCCTTTGTACTGTATTTATGGATGATTTGTATGATACATGGACAGGTTAGGTTACATTCTCACCCCTGGGTCCAATTTCCGAGTTCAGGGCGTGACAGCTTGGTATCAGAGCTAACTAGGTTGTTAGGTCTTATAGACTTGGTTAGGCTTAACTGTGATTACATACCAAAGTATAGGATGTTGGATACAAGTAGAGTTGGTTTAGGGTTGTTCGGTTGCTAGACCGAGAATTGTCAACCATATTTCGTGTTTTTCTTGGAATGACGATTCCAGTAAAAGCAGGGCAGATCATTGACGACTTTCGTGTTAGTGCGATAGGACAGACCTAGACCTGGCAGGGAGTAGTTAACACGATTAGTGTAGATCATTGTGTTAATTGTATGTGTTATAGGGATACTGATAGATTCCTATTGTGTTACAGAATGGAGCCCAAAGATAATGACTTGGGAAGTGGTTCTGACGAGACTGCGAGTGATGTGTCTCCTTCTGTGCTTCGAGGTTTGACGAGGCAGGTGTTACAAGAGATCATGCGGAGTGTGAGGAGATGCGAGCGCTCTCCTGTTGTTGTAGGGTGCACCATTGAGAGGTTCACACACATGCATCCTTCGACATTCTTTGGAGGACCTGACCCGACTATAGTAGAGGATTGGGTGGAGAAGACTGTGAGGTTTTTGGAGGTCCTGCATTGCACGGATGGGCAGCGAGTCCTCTATGCCACCTTCCAACTATCTGGGGAGGTGGGTCGATGGTGGACTACAGTAAGTCTGCTAGAGAAGTAGAGAGTCAGTCCAGAGGAGATGACATGGAGCCGTTTTAAGGAGGTGTTTTTCAATAGATACTTCCCAGCTTCAGTACGTGATGCGAAGGCAGATGAGTTTTCTGCTCTGATTCAGAGAAGTATGACGGTGCAAGGGTATGCAACTCGATACATAGAGTTGTCTCGGTTTGCGTCATGCCTGATATCGAGTGAGTATGAGAAGACTCGGAGGTTTGATAAGGGCCTAAGGAAGGATATCCACAGACTGGTGGGTACGCTTCAGATTCGTGAGTTCTTGGTGTTGGTGGATAAAGCCACAGTGATTGAGACTGCTATCCGAGAGGACGAGGTGGATCAGGAATCGAGGAAGAGGACATTACCTTCTAGTTCTCAGATAGGATCTCGTCAAAGATTGTGAAAGAAGAGGAGTAAGGGCTCGGGTTATCATCAGAATACCGAGCGCCAGGATTCCCAGATGAGCCAGACTAGTGGTCGTTGTACCAGATGCCACAGGTGGCATGAGGGTGAGTGTCGGTCATTTGGAGGTAACTGCTACAACTGTGGCCAGTCAGGTCACATGTTTCGTGATTGTCATGCACCAAGGCGAGACGTGCCTGCATCTAGTGTGAACCGAGGGAGCAATTAGATACCTTGGGGAACCGTTCAGACTAATACAGCTCTGACCAGAGTATACTCTCTTACTCCAACGGATGTTGAGCATGCAGGGAATGTGGTGACAGATACCTTATTGTTACTTTCAAATAAAGCTTCTGTTTTGTTTGATTTAGGTGCAACCCATTCTTTTGTATCTGTGAATTTTGTGGGACGATGTGGGGTTGAGACCTGAGACATGAATGAGGTGTTATCTATTACTACGCCATCTAGGAGTGTATCTTTCTATAGGAAGATGTTGGTAGACTACCCAGTAGAAATTCAGGGGAAGCTGCTATCGGTAAATCTTGTGGTATACAACATGTCAGGGTTCGATGTCATACTGGGGATGGATTGGTTGTTCTCCAGTTATGCTGTGATCGATTGTCATAGGAGGTGGTAGTTTTTGGACCTCCTGGGGAGCAGGGGTATGAATTCGTGGGATCGTGTGTGCGTCCAGCGCCACAGATTCTGTCAGCATTACAGGCGAGAAGGTTACTCTTGGACGAGTGTCAGGGGTACCTAGCTTGTGTGGAGGAATCGCCACGGGATGAGCTGAGGCTTGAGAATATTTGGGTAGTTAGCGAGTTTTCGGATGTGTTTTCAGATGATTTACCGAGTTTACCTCCAGATCGAGAGGTGGAGTTTACTATAGAGTTGTTGCCTAGCAAGGCACCGATCTCTAAAGCTCCATACCGGATGGCTCCAACAGAACTTCGAGAGTTGAAGGAGCAGCTACAGGAATTACTGGACAGGGGATTCATTCGACCTAGTGTTTTGCCCTGGGGAGCTCCAGTATTGTTTGTGAAGAAGAAGGATGGGTCGATGCGGATGTGCGTTGATTACCGTCAGATTAACAAGGTGACTATGAAAAATTACTATCCTTTACCTCGTATAGATGATCTCTTTGACCAGTTGCAGGGAACGTAGGTCCTTTTGAAGATCGACTTGCAGTCAGGATATCATGAAATAAGGGTTAGAGCATAGGATGTAGCGAAGACTGCTTTCCGAACCAGATACAGCCACTACGAGTTCTTGGTCATGCCATTTGGGTTGACAAATGCTCCGATAGTGTTTATGGATCTAATGAACAGGGTTTTCCATAAGTACCTGGATCGATTCGTGGTGGTATTCATTGATGACATTTTGGTATACTCGAGGAGTTTGGAAGAGCATGAGAATCGTTTGAGGTTAGTATTACAAATTCTGTGGGAGAAGAAGATGTATGCTAAACTGAAGAAGTGTGAATTTTGGTTGAGTCAGATTTCATTCTTAGGTCATGTGGTGACTGGCGATGGTATCTCAATTGACCCTAGCAAGGTTGAAGCTATAGTTGACTGGCAAGACCGAAGAGTGTGCAGGAGATTTGAAGTTTTCTGGGACTGGTGGGTTACTATCGTCGGTTCGTAGAGGGTTTCTCTAAACTGTCTAGACCTCTGACACGATTGATTAGGAAGGGGGTGCAGTTTGAGCGGACCAGTGATTGCAAGCAGTGTTTTCAGGAGTTGAAGCATCGGCTGGTTACAACCCCGGTTCTAACCATTCCTTCGGGGGATGGTGGGTTTGTGATTTATAGTGACGCGTCTCTGAAAGGTTTGGGATGTGTGCTAATGTAGCAGGGTAAGGTAGTGGCGTATGCTTCTCGGCAATTGAAAGAATATGAGAAGAATTACCCTACGCATGATCTGGAATTGGCTGCGGTGGTATATGCACTGAAGATCTGGCGACACTATCTGTACGGGGTGCAGTATGAGATCTTCATTGACCATAAGAGTCTCAGGTATTTCTTTACACAGAAGGAGTTGAACATGAGGCAGAGGCGGTGGCTAGAGTTGATTAAGGACTACGATTGCACGATCAGTTATCACCTGAGGAAGGCTAATGTGGTGGCTGATGCATTGAGTCAGAAGTCGGGACCTGAGGTTGTATCTATGGTTGTAGCTCAGCATCATATTAGATGAGACCTGCGTAGCCTTGGCTTGAAGTTAGTGTCTAGTGATCATCAGGCTTTCTTTGCTAGCTTGGTGATCCAACCGACTTTGTTTGAACGTATAAGGGCCGCGCAGGCTAGTGATGTAGAGTTGGCAGGGGTTATGGAAAAGGTACAGCAAGGACTGGCTACAGAGTTTAACATCTTTGAGGGAGGTGTGCTGAGGTTTTGGACCAGGTTATGTGTTCTGAACGATGATGACATCAAAAGGACGATTCTGGAGGAAGCGCATCGCTCTTTGTATACGGTACATCTTGGCAGTACAAAGATGTATCAAGACTTGCGCGAGACCTTTAGGTGGTCTGGTATGAAAAGGTAGATTGCTTAGTTCGTGGAGTAGTGTCTAACATGTCAGCAGGTGAAAGCTGAACATCAGAGGCTAGCAAGGCCGTTGCAGTCTTTGCCTATTCCAGTGTGGAAATGGGAGCATATTTTCGTGGATTTTGTGACCGGCTTGCAGCCACCACTTCACGGGCAGAATGTTATTTGGGTGATTGTGGATAGATTTATAAAATCTGGTCATTTCATACCGATGAAGGTTGGCTATCCTTTGAGTAGGCTAGCTGATATGTATGTGCATGAAATTGTGAGAATGCATGGAGTACCGGTGTCCATTGTTTTAGATCGAGATCCGAGGTTTACTTCTTGATTCTAGACGAGCTTGTAGGAGGCACTGGGGACGAAGCTTACTTTCAGTACAACATTCCACCCCCAGACTAATGGACAGTCGGAGAGGAAGATACAGATCTTGGAAGATATGTTGCGAGCTTGTGTGTTAGATTTTGGTGGTAGCTGGATACAGTTTATGCCACTTGTAGAGTTCGCTTATAATAACAGCTTCCAGACTAGTATCGAGATGGTACCGTTCGAGGCTTTGTATGGTTGGAGGTGTCGATCTCCTTTGTATTGGGATGAGGTTGGTGAACATCAGGTGTTAGGACCTGAACTCGTGAGCAGGCATCTGAAAAGGTAGATTTGATCCGGGAGAGGATTAAATCAGCTCAGAGCCGGTAGAAAAGTTATGCAGATGTTCGCCGCCATGATTTAAAATTTGAGGTGGGGGGTAAGGTATTTCTGCGTATCGCTCCGATGAAAGGGGTGATTAGATTTGGGAAGAAGGGCAAGTTGAGCCCGAGGTATATCAGACCATTCGAGGTTCTTGAGCGAGTGGGTCTGGTAGCCTACAGGATTGCATTACCTCCAGCACTCTCGAGGGTCCACGATGTGTTTCACGTATCCATGTTGAGAAGATACGTGTTGGATCCTTCACATGTTATCAGCTACAATGAGTTGGAAGTTGGGGATACTTCAGCGTATGAGAAGATACCTCTTCAGGTTCTGGGCCATAAAGTTCAGAAGCTTCGTACTAAGGAAATACTGTTAGTGAAGGTATTGTGGCCACGAGGTTGAGGAAGATTCTTGGGAGCTGGAAACGGAAATACCCTGGAAGTATCCACAGTTGTTTTGAGCACTTGTATGTTATCCTACTTTGGGTTGGGATAGGTGGTTAGTCGTCGAGAGTGTGTGTATTGTGAACTCCTGAGATAGTTGTATATGTAACCATGATATTCCTTCGCCATAAGTGAGGGTATATATGTGTATGTGTATAATGGGGCTGCGCTGTAGTAGTCGCCAATTTTTTTCCTGGAATGATGTATGTGTATTCAATGGTATGAGTTTGTAAATGAGAGATGGGAAATTTCAAGGACGAAATTTTTGTAAGGAGGGGAGATTGTAAGAACCTGAATCGTGATAGATAGATTTAAATAATTAAGAGAGGGATAAATTTGGTATTTGAACAGGCTTCGTCGACGAAGCCAGAGTTTGTCGACGAAGGCCATACATCTCTCATTGACAAAGTTCAGAGGTTCGTCGACGAGGAGAAGCCAAGGAGTTTCGGAAACCAGTGATATCAGAGTTCGTCAATAAATCCTCCATCTCGTCGAAGAGAGGACTATAGAGGCTCGTCGACGAGGACACCATCTTGTTGACGAGTTTGCCCGGGTCAAAGGGGCTATAAATAGAAATTTCATTACTTCTCAACTAAGAAAACTCAAATACCTCTCTCTATCTCTCTCTCTCTCTCTCTCTAGAGCTCTCCCTACTCTCTATCTCTCTAGATTTCCTCGTCGTTCTTCGTTGGAATCATGAATCTGAAGTTACCACGAGGATCGTGGAAGGATTCTCTACAAGTTCTACAGATCGGAATCTCGTTTCGGGGATTTTTGGGTTTTGGCATAAAATCCAGGTAAGGCTCGATTTTCAATTCTGATCCGGTAGTTTAGTAGAGAACAGTGTTTTGAGTATCTTCTATACTGCTGGTTGTAGGTTTTGAAACTCAGTTCGTTGTTTAGGGACCTTAGAGTTCGGGATTTGCTATTCGGGGAAAAGGTAAGGAAAATTGTGTTTATATCAGTTATTTTTTAAATTGGACTCGGTAGAACTGTGGTTCACGGTCCTGTGTGTATTTTGGCTACTCATTTGGGGGGATCTAACGGGGAAAACTATGGGTTTTTCATGATTATAGTTTTGGGAAAAAGAGGGCGACGAGCTGCATCCCTGGTTTTGTTGAAAACCTACGTATATGTTGATTTATACTATGTTATAGGGATGGTCGTGCCTTGACTTGTTTTAAAATGTATGTGTTTGAAAAACCATGATTTCAGATTACCAAATGGGTGTGGTTTGTTTGGTTATATGAGCATGCATATGTGTGTATGATTGTTTAAATGCTAGTAGGAATGCGGTTCCGAATTGTTCCAGGTACTGAGAGTGTCCGGCTCTATATCCGAGGGCATATGAAATTACTGGCCATAGGTTGGCAGAGCTTCGGATCTATATCCGAGGGCATGAGCCTATTCCGGCAGATCAGGGCGAAGGGTGTGGATCCACCAATTAGTGCCGGTTCGATGCCATGGGAGTCGGGGACTAGCCATGTGCCGGTGGCGTGTTACGCGGGTTGGCTATGGGCCAACGCCGTATGTCGCGGGCCAGCTTCAAGCCGATGGGTGTGACAACACTGGAATTTCTAATCATGTGTGTGTGTGCTCGTGGGCACTGTTGTGAAATTAGTACTGGACTGCATTTAACTGCGTGTATGTTGTATCATGATAACACTCAAATGCCACACACCGATATAACCTGTGTTCTTCCTTACTGAGAGGTTTCTCACCCCTACTGTACGTACATTTTTATAGGTCCTTCAAGTAACCAAAACTAGCGTCCTGGTGTAGGGAGCGTAATGGCCAGTGTACTATGGTTAGCGCTTGGGTAAGTTCTAGGACTGTGTTTTGATGGGTTGCCATTTTGGGATGTGTTAGGCACCCAGTTGTATGTTGTATGATAGAGTCTGTCTTTGCTCTTGTATAGATTCTGGTATGGTACTACATATGTGTATATAGAATAACTTTTTTCCGCTGCGTATATGATTGTGTTTGGATGTGTTTAGGGTGCCTGGAAGCCCCACAGGGTCGGACCCTCATCATTTGTACTGTATCTGTGGATGATTTGTATGATACATGGACAGGTTAGGTTACATTCTCACCCCTGGGTCCCATTTCCGGGTTTGGAGCGCGACATTTCCGCTGCATAGGTATGGTTTTATATTCAGATTTACCTCGGTGCCTTCCAAGGCTCGAGTTTCATAGCAGGAGGTATTAGAAGAGTTAATATATATATATATATATATAATGTCTTAATTTTGAGGTCATTACACAGTGGGCCAAAGCGGATAATGCCTCACCAAAGTTGGATTCAAGACCGTTACATTTGGTATTAGAGGTACCCTGTGGGATACTATCATGTGGGTGGATCCTACACAAAAAAGAAAGTCACTCTGACAAGGGCATCAGAGGTCAGACAGGAGAACTTATCACAGTCCCACATTGGATGTGTAGTAGGGAGATCTTGGGTTTATAAGGATGGTTTAGACTCTAACTATGTGAGGTGCCTTTTATATGACAAATCTGTGAAGCTAGTGGGTCAAAGCGAACAATATCTCATCGGAGTTAGGTCCAGAACCATTACACATTGCATCAATTGAAGACAAGATTAAAAGAGTGACAACTTAAATGGTTTGGATATTTGAATGGTACGTTTAGTAGTATTAATAAGTAAGTTATTATTTCTTACATGAAAAGAGATATCGTAAATTTAAAATAATTTTAAATGAGGTAAATGAGCAATGATTTGATAGCTTTTAATCTAACAGAGAAAAATGATCTTGATCAGATGAAATGAAGGAAAAGGATTTATGTGCCCAAACCTACCTCCTAGAATTTAAGGCATGTTATTGTGGTTGTTGTTGTTTGGTCAATATTTCAAAAATTAAATAAATTAAAAACTTAATAAATTCATGTTTATTTTTCCTTTAATTAAATAAAAATTAAAAATACAATCAATATAATTGTGACAACCTGAATAAAGATGGAATTTGAATAATAAAGAGGAAAGGAAATTATCAGAAGACTCGTTGATGAAGACAGGATTCGTCGACGAGGAAATACCGAGGGAGATTTTGAGCCGATTGAATTTCGTCGACGAGGACTGAATTTCGTCGACGAAATTATTAAAGGATTCGTCGACGAATGATGTGGCTCGTCGACGAATCCCCTGTTCTGTAAATATCAAAAATCCGAGTTTTAACTTCCTAATTAAGAAACACTCGCCCTCTCTCTCTCTCTCTCTCTCTCTCTCTCTCTCTCTCTCTCTCTCTCTTTGTCAATTTCGGGCCAGATTTACGGCGGATCGACAATCCGAAGTCACCACGATGCTCTTGGGAAAGTTCTCTCCAAATCTATCGGAGCGGATCGTTGGTGAAAGTAAATTGGAAATCATCCCTGAGTTGAGTTAAGGCTTTTTAAGCCAAATTTGATCTTATGGTAGTTATAGGAAATGATGTACACGTAGAAATACTGAAGTTTAGTATTGAGATTTTTGATTTTTAGGGTCTTGATCAGGAAATCCTATAGGTGTCAGGTTAGGATATTTTAGGGGTTTTCTCAGTAGTCAAGTAAGGGAATAAATTAAAGCAGTTACTTTCTTGCAAATTATTGTTATTTATGAGAAAAGTTATTTTTAGGAAAAGCATACATTATATATGTATAATGCAAAGGAAATGTACGTTTGAGAAAAATACTGTTACTATGTTGAAATGTATATATATGTATGAGATGTCAGAAACTGTGATTTTAGAATACAATGTATGGTTTTTATACAGCAAATGTGTGGCATGAATATTATTTTACATGGAAGAATATCATGATATGACAAATATACGAATGAAATATGTTTTGAGAAATTATGAAAGAATACAATACATTATGATGTTGAAAATACATGATAGATTGATTATTTTCAGAATGATATACATTTATGTATGATTTTGGCGTGAGGCCATATTTATGTATGATTTCGGCTCGAGGCCGTATTTATGTATGAATTCGGCACAAGACCGTATTTACGAGATGATCGGCACGAGGCCGTATTAATGAAATGTTTGGCGCGAGACCAATTTTATGAAAATTATGAAAGATGCTATATTATCATGTACTATATGTTATCAGAACCCGGATGTTAGTTTAGTTCAGCTCAGGAGCTCGGTACCGTAACTATAAGGATCAGATATCTATGTTAGATTAGTGCTAACCACTCCATGAGGGGGTGGGAGATGGATAGTCGATGTGGCTTTTAGTAGAGTGTGGACGTCCACTTGGTAGTCTGGACCAGGGTGTGGCGGACCCATCGTACTTACAGACATATTTGACTCGGCAGTGGTCGGCCAGCCATTGTCAGGTCCCGCCATCGGGCTACACAACCCGTCATGGGGGGGTAATACATGACATTAGCTAGCTATTCATCCTAGGTATGTTTTCAGTATTATCAGTTATAACAGATGTTTTATGTATGATATGACTTATTAGAAAATATGAAAGCATGTGATTATTCAGTATGATATGATAAACGTTTACGAAAATATGAAATGTACTGTATATGTATAATTGTATTAAATGTTCATGTTGTCACACAACTGTATTTAGTTTATTTTCCCTTACTGAGATGTGTCTCACCCCCAACATTAATTAATTTTTCAATAGACCCTGAGTGACCGACGGGTCGTGACCACCGTTGAGTTTACTCAGCTACCCCGTTAGGAGGGTAAGCAATGTATTAGGATCAGAATTGTTTTGATTATGGGATCCTAGATGTATTTTGAAATAGTTTGGAAGAATGTAAATAGATACAGTATTTTGGGAATGTAGATAACTATGGTATTATGCTTTTGGTATTATGTTTTATGGTTGGATGATTGAGATTTTATGCTTGCTGCTGCTTAGGTTTTCGCTGTGATTGACAAGTGTCCTCGTTACCCACGGGTTTGGGATGACCATTTTATTTATTATGTTACATTTTATATTAAGGAATTTGAGGTCGTTACAATAATAAAGTTAAAATAATATGAATTAGAAAATATAATAAAATAAAAATCAATTATAATTATTTTATTAATTTTTTTATATTTTTAAAGTTACTTTTTTCAAAAATAATTTTACAATTAAAAATAATAATTTCAAATTATTTTTGTTATTTTAAAATTTAAAAATTTCCTCGATATTTTTTACTACATTAATTCATGTGTTATTTTTTTACTTTTAATTAAAAAATTTGTATAAAGTGAATGATTTAATCCACAAAAGTGGTTTCTGAATATTAAAATACTATAATAACATATTTTCATAATAACTAAAAAGAAATAAAATTTAGATTATAATTTTTACTAAAAATAATAGAAATAAAAAATTAACAACATAAACAAATCCCTTGTCATAATTTATTTTTTCACTCTATAACAAAGAAAAGAGTAATAGAAAATAAAAGTTATACCAAATAGCCCCTAAAGAAATATATAGATTTTCTTATTTCTAGAAAGAGTTTTAGAATCGATTTGAAACATGAAAAATATTAAGGAAAGTAAAGAAAAATATAAAGGAATCTCATTTTTCACGTTTGGTTATTAAGAAATATGAGAAAAAATAAAATATATAACAAATTAATGAACAAAAAATTAATATTGGACATCATTAACATTTGTCTTAATTTTTTATCATATTAAAATCAAACACATTTTTATAATACTTTGATACTAGAAGAAAATGTAATGGTAAATAAACTTTCATTTTCTTTTATTTTTTTTATTAAACTAATTTTTAATGTAAAGAGAGTCCTAAGAAACCTTTTCTTTACGATTAAACAGAATCAATTTAAAACATATGACTTAGGATTTATCTTATTAATATGGATTTTGAACCTAGAGTTTCAACCCACCATCCACATGTGGTATTGCATTTTTTTTTTTTTCCCTTATGTCTTGTCTTTTACATTAGAGAGAGTCTGTGTAGGCCCCACTATTTATTTTAAAAAATCATTTCTGACAGGTACATAGCCCACATGGGGTCTCACAATTTTTAAAAATCTTCTTATTTCTTTCCCCTCATTTCTCTCTCAATAGGCCATGCGGGCCCCACTAAATTTTAAAAGTTTTTTATTTACTTTTTAAACTATTTTCTTTTTTTTGGCCCCACATGGGTCTCACTAAATTCCTCTCCCTATATTAATTTCATTAATTTTTTTTAAAAAATAGTTGTAGAACTATTTTCTTTTTTTATTACACAAAAATTAAAAGTTTCAACATTAATGAATTTCACTAAATAATTTTAAAAAAAAATAATTTTAACTCAACAACTGTCCATTACTTTCTTTTCAATACTTTTACATTTTAAATTTAATTCAAATTATTAGTTTCTATTTTCTTTATTATTTGTTTATATTTATATATACAAAAATTATAGAATTATTTTTAATTTATATTGTTCAAAAATATTTAAGTATATATACCATGTTATAATTCTGTTTACAAACAATATATGCATTAAAATTAACAAAAATGATTGGAAACATTTTTAAAATATTCAATATAATATACACATTACAATACAAATTTTCTCAACTTAAATTATAAAATTGGTTTTAATTAATATTATTCAAAAATATAGAAATATATATATATATATATATATTTGTATATACCGTGTTATATTCCTATTTACATATATTATATACATTAAAATTAGAATAAGTGATTGTTTTCTCACTTACCTTCCACCAAAAAGTTCTAATGTTAAAAAATTGTAATTATATATAAATATATATATATATATATATATATTTACATATAAATACATAAACACATGTAACTTAATAAGTGTTCAACTTTCCATATGATGTAAAATAAAATATTTAAATTTTACTCAAATTTTACATTTTAAATCCTCATTCAATATTTTTATGATTTATATTGGTATTTTATTTTTCTCAATTAATTTTACATTTAAATTGATTTGCACTACAAAAAATAAGATTATTAGTGAAGGATCAAAATCATCACTATTAATAAAAAAACCATCACTAATAATATTAGTGACGGTTTTATAAGTAATAGTAACGGTTTTAAAATAGTTTGTTGACTCTATGAGTCCAATCATGTTTTGATAATGACAAATCACTTGGTATTTGATCTGTGCATTGAGTTTGTGAACATGACCTATATTAAGCATGCACGGAAAAATAACGAGTCATGGAAGCCATAAAGTAAAGCTGATACATTTTGGTAAGCTCCATGGAAATCAAAGACTACAAGAATCAAGATGCAAGCGGCAAAATTCAAGAACATCTTAGGAATGGGCATTTAGAACTTATGTATTAACATTCTCGTATGATTTAATTTAAGACTCAACATAACTTAGAATGATTTTAGGATTCATGCATTTCATGTATATCATTAGGGGACTTTCATGGACTTAGAAATATTCTTAAAACTTTGGAAAGTACCTTTATAAAAGAGCCAAGAAAGAAAGTAAAATAGATTTTTAAATTTAAAAAAAAAAAAGAAAAATTGAGAAAAAGGAGACTTCAGTAGCCCGAACTCACCCTAAGTAGCCTGAAGATTAAGTTCGGAAGCCTAAAGAATTAATGGGAAAACACAGCAAGAAGGTCGAGGTACTTTTGTAAGAACCCGAACCGTGATGGGTGGATTTGAATATTTAAAGAGAGGGATATTTTGGTAAAAGAGCAAGCCTCGTCGACGAAGCCTTTGTTCTTCTCGTCGACGAAATTCAGGGGCTCGTCGACGAGGAGAAGCCGAGGAGTCTCAGAAAAATCGGAGATCCCAAATTCGTTGACGAAGGTAGGGAAGGATTCATCAACGAGAACACCATTTCGTCGATGAAGTTGCCCGGGTCAAAGGGCTATAAATAGGATTTTCCTTTACTTCCTCACTAAGTAACTTCAAATATCTCTCTCTCTCTCTCTCTCTCTCTCTCTCTCTCTCTCTCTCTCTCTCTCTCTCTCTCTCACTCTAGAACTCTCTCTACACTCTCTCTCTAGATTTCTTCGTCGATCGTTATTAGAATCGGGAATCGGAAGTTACCACGAGGATTGTGGAAGGATTCTCTACAAGTTCTACGGATCAAAATCCCGTTTCGGAGATTTTTGGGTTTTGGCGAAAAATCGAGGTATGGCTCGATTTTCATTTCTGATCTGGTAGTTTTGTAGGAAATTGTTTTGTGAGTATATTCTATACTGTGATTTTTAGGTTTTGGAACTCGATTCGTTGTTTAGGGGCCTTGGAGTTCGGGATTTGCTATTCGGGGAAAAGGTAAGGGGAACTGTGTTTATATTGATTATTTTTGAAATCAAACTGAGTGAAACTGTGGTTCACAGTCCTGTGTGTGTTTTGGCTACTCATTTTGGAGGATCTAACGGGGAAAACTATGAGTTTTTCATTATTACAGTTTTGGAAAAAAGGGGGCGACGGGCTGCATTCCGGGTTTTGTTGAAAATCGAGAGTATATGTTGATTTATACTGTGTTATTGGGATGGCCGTGCCTTGACTTGTTTAAACTATATTTTTTTGGAAAACCATGATTTAGATTACCAAATGGGTGTGGTTTGTTTGGTTATATAAGCATGCATGTGCGTGTGATATGTTAAAATGCTAGTAGGAACCGGGCTCCAAATTGTTCTAGGTACTGAGAGTGTCCAGCTTTATATCCGAGGGCGTGCGTTTATCGCCTGCCACATAGGCAAGAGTGTCAGGCTCTATATCCGAGGGCGTGAGCCTATACCGGCAGATCAAGTCAAAGGGTGTGGATCCACCAGTTAGCGCCGGTACGATGCCATGGGAGTCGGAGACTAGCCATGTGCCGGTGGCGCCGTGTTCGCGAGTTGGCTATGGGCCAACGCCGTATGTCGCGGGCCGGCTTCGGGCCAAAGGGTGTGACAACACCAGGATTGCTGATCATGTGTATGTGTGTGTGTATGCACTGTGTAAACTAGTACTGGATTGCATTTAACTACGTTTATGTTGCATCATGATAACACTCAAATGCCACACACCGATACAACTTGTGTTCTTCCTTATTGAGAGGTGTCTCACCCCTGTTGTATGTACATTTTTACAGGTCCTTCAAGTAACCGGAACTAGCGTCCTGATGTAGGGAGCGTAATAGCCGGTGTACTACGTTTAGCACTTGGATAAGTGTTAGGACTGTAGTTTTGGTGGGTTGCCATTTTGAGATGTATTTGGGCACCCGTTTGTACATTTTGATAGAGCCATGTTCTGCTCTTGTATAGACTCTGGTATGGTACTATATATTTTTTTATAGAATGACCCTTTTCCCTGCGTATATGATTGTGATTGGATGTGTTTAGGGTGCTTGGGAACCCCACGAGGTCGGACCCTCATCCATTATACTGTTTCTTGGGATGTTTTATCAAATACAGGGACAAGTTAGATTATATTTTCACCCTTGGGTCCCATATTGGGGTTCGGGGCGTGACAACTTTGGTTGCCTAAAGTGGAACTTCAGTATCTTGAAGTCACTTTAGGAGCCTAAACTTCAACATTAGTAGCCTGAAGTCGCGGGAAAGTTTAAAAATCATATTTTTATTAATAGAACTCGCGAGCTTTTTCTTTGATCCAACAGTTGAGATCAATCCTAAGGGTAAGACACTATAAATACTATATATCTAAACCCTAGAACCAAGCTAAGACACACAAGAAGAGAAGAATACATATTATTGAAAGAATATTGAGAAACTTGCTCTCATTGCTATACGATTGCCTACACTTCAACTTCTAATCATCGAGCTTGGGCAAATCAACTCAAAATCTCCAAGGGAACTTGTTTACTCATCTAGTTTTTCATTCTAGTATTGAGGTTTGATCATTCAAGTTATTATTTTCAAGAACTTCTCATCTCATTACTTGTTATTGAATATCATTAGAGAAATTGATTTTGAATGTGTATATACATATAAATATTTTTTTTTACAAGATCATTACTTGAGAAAGGCTTTAGCTATTGGTTGAATAGTGTTTGATTCAAGAGTAAATCAATTTTTCAAAGAACGCCTCATTCCAAATCTATTGTTGAAATAAGCCGGGTGATTGATAGTGAGTATATGTTCACATAAATTATTTGGATAATCTCACTACTTGATTAAGTTTTTATTTTTATTTTTTATTGGTTAAAAAGATTTGATTCTAGTGTGTAGTTGTTAAAAGATCTATATTTTAGATATATTAACGCTTGATTAAATATCCTTGGTTTTTATAAATATACATTTTATTGAGGGATATTTTTCTGAACAACAATATATTCAGTTTGTGAGTGTTGAACATCATTATCTATATATATACGTACTTACATATAACAAAGATTGTGTTGAGATTGAATATTTGAAAGGGACCTTTTTGATTGTGAATGATATAATCTTCAAAGCTATTTGATAAGTTCACAAAAAGACGTATTTGTGCATTTTTACCAAGTGAACTAGAACCCTAAAATTCTCCAAAGTTCTTAAATATATCTTTATTTAGGAGATTTCATAAAAAAGAGTATTGTGTGTTAAAGCATAATCATTCATAAAACGATTGTATCGTTTCCATACATTCCGAGCTTCAAGTTTTATCATATGATTATGTACTAGGATTTTGAATTGTACTCACTAACTTTGTTATAAGCAACATTGAATGTTTTGCAGATTAAATTGTATTCAAGGTTCGGTTTGTGAACCGGGGTTGAGGAGAGAGCTGTATCGCTTGTAAGCAACGGATTAGGAGGGAGTTGTACCTCTTGCAAGCAGCGGATTAGGAGGGAGCTGTACCTTTTGTAAGTAGCGGATTGTAAGGGAAGTTCCGTCCCAATTTAAGGAGTAGAGATTATAGTGGAATCCTTGAGTGGGTTGCTCAAGGCGAGGACGTAGGCCTGGTTGGCTGAACCTCGTAAAATCATGGTTGCATTCTCTCTTCCCTTATCCTTTTTATTTTCCACATCGTATTTCAATTTCCAGCTTGCTTATGTTTGTTGAATAACTTTACATGCACTTAATTGGATAAAAAGGAATTCATTGATTTAGTAATTCAAATCAACATCAAATTCTAGCCATTAATTAGTTAAACATAAAAATAGGGATTGATTAGTAAATAAGTTTCAAAGATTTTTTTTAAAATACCCAATTCACCCCCCCTCTCGGGATTACACCTAAATCAACAATTGGTATTAGAGCGGGTTTACATAGACTTAATAGTTCATTTGTAAAAAGATCACATGACACACATCGGTGCAACCCCTTTCGGTGAGGGACGATCTTATCTTTGTCCTCCAATATTTTACGGTGAAAATTTTTCGACTTGGAAACTGAAAATGAGTGTTTTTATAAAATCAATGGACTGGAAGGCCTAACAAGTAATAGTTAAAGGAATTTGTGTGTCTTCAAATGAAAATGATGCTAGTTTAATACATGCAAATTAAAATGCCATGAATATGCTTTATCGTGCTTTAGACTCTAACATTTTTCATGAAGTTACGACATGTACATGTGCAAGAGATATGTGGGGAGAACTTGATAGGAAGTATGGAGAAGCCTTGGAGAAAGACCACCACTCTAGAAATGTCAAATTCAAATGATCAAAAGGTGGCCAATTGCAAACAAAATGAGTTAGTCAAGGAGGAGGTATATGTATCTCAACCTAGTTCATATAATGATTCATTTATTGATTTATGTGATGATTTTTGTGATAAATCTTGCAATAAATCTTATGAAAAATCATGTGATGAATCTTGCGTTGTACTATGCAATGAATCATGTGTTAAATCATATGTAGATAATTCTAATAATGATTCTTGCAGTGTCCCTTGTGACAATATTGCCATTGATGCATGCAATAATTCAAATGATGGATAGTATGACAATTCTTGTAATGAATCAGGTGTGAAATCATCTGTGGATAATTTCTTAAATAATGCACGCAATGATTCATATGATGTTTATTGTGATAAATTTTGGGTGGAATCACGCGTTGAATCATGTAATGAAAGCATGTCTTCATATGGAGATCTAAAAAAAGCTTTAGTCAAAATGCATAAGCTTCTAGTTAGGAAATCTGAGGAGAAAATGTGATTGACAAATGAAAATTGAAGGATAGCTAAACAATTAGAGGAATTAAAAGATTATCATGCTATTCTAGAAAAGAAGAAAATCATGAAGATCCTGAAGATCACATGTTTAGATAGAAAAATAGATGAACATGTTGAAGAGAGTTTAAATAAACCCTTAGAAGTTAAAAGAAAGTATATTTCCAAATGGGTTCGGATGCAACTCAAAAATTCCTTAACTATGCCACATTAAGTAAGAAGAGAAGAAATAAGCATACTTTCCCACAAATATACAAAACTTGCTTGTTTTGTAAAATGAAAAGGCATACCCGATATAAGTGTCCACATAGAGGTGTTCGAGACAAAGACAAGAAAATGACTTGGGTAATCAGAAAGGTTCAAATTGGAATCACATGACCATTTAATTCTTTCCTTCTCTTAGGACTTGTTATAGGGACGTGATAACTAATAGGCTTGGGAATAGTATATGCTTAAATTGTAAATCTTAGTATGTGTATCTACTACAATAGTATTACACTAAGAATCCTACAAGAAAGTCAAGTCAATATGATTCTTGTGGCAATATATCCAATCTAAGTATCTAATGCCTCTATATCGTAATGATTGGGTAAAATGTTAAAATATTGAATAGCATGCAAATCTTGAGGTATTCAAAGCAAAGGTTGAAGGTTTAACTAGTTAAAATATCAGGAACCTAATATCCTTGTAATGAGTAACATAAATGATAACATTGAAGAATAAATCTACTTCCAAATGGATTAAAGCATCGTTGTTTAACGAATACTTCTTAGTGTTTAACACATGCTTAAATATTAAAATACTAAGTTAAGCAAATCATGTCCAATGCATAAGACTGAGCCTTAGGAATAAATCATATGTTAAAAATCATCTAATCCTAAACTCACTCTTGGAGCCTCAAAGGATTACAATCAGTCATCACTCTAGCCACAAGCACTAATAATCATAAACTTTATATCTTTCAAGTACTTATTAAAAGATATCCCATTATAATCAAATCTGGGGCATTCTCTAAGGGAATAAAATTGTTTACAAAGACATTATTAATGAATATTCCCATTGTGCTTAAAACGTAAAATCCCTAAGTTTGATATGTGATTAAGCAACATCCTCCACAAGAAATCTTTACCATACCATGATCATATACGGTAAAGATTCATCCATTATAGGGAAGTACCCTTGCTTAATATTGAAGACATACTTATAAGGTACTGTCCAATAATTGGATAATCAGAAATACCTAAAGAGCAGCGTTACCAAATTAATATTATTCAAAATTGCTCTTTGACCTATGTAGTTGGATATATTCACTCCCACGAAAATATTTTGATTATTGTCCACACACAATGAATATTCTTCCAAACCTAATGATAATTAAATTATTAAGAGTATTTGCAAAATCTCACATCACAAGTTCTCAAACTTCAAGTCAAATCTATTAGAAGAGTTTGAATGTGTCAAATGGCTAAGCTATACGCTATAGGTTTCAATCTATTTGTTAATGCAGATGACTAGGAAACCTATGCATTGAGATCCACAAGAAAAGAAGCAGTATAGGCTTATGACTCTAAAGTAAAATGGTTTATAACTTTTTGGTTTTCTAAGCTAAAGTTGGTAAAGTCAAGTATAAATCATTCAAAATCTGAGAACACTCGGCTAAACTGGTGAAAAATGATTACAAGGAAAAGACATAAGAATTGATAAGGGCATAACTGAAGGGGAGCAAATCAGCTTGAAATACTATGACTCTGAAACCTAAGCATAATCACATTGAGTATTATACTTTGTGTTTACCTCTGGTATCAAATCATGAAAGGTGTGTGTAAATTCTTGTGTGCATATTTGATACAACATGTTAACCAAAAAATTTTTTTTATACTGAACTAAATTGGTTACATGCTTGAAAATACTTAAGGGAGCTGAGCTCCATTCCTAGAGAAAAAGTGTAAAGAACTCATGTGCATCATAGTATTGTAGACACCCCATTTTTACCTAGGCCCAATATTATTATCATTATTTTTAATATTATTATTATTTTGCTATTATTATTATTTTTATTACTATTATTATTATTATTATTAGTGTTTTTATTATCTTTATTTTATTATTATTATTATTATTTTTATTATTTTTATTATTATTATTTTGATTTTATTATTATTATTTTTATTATTATTGTTATTAAATATTTTTAAAATATTATTACTTTATTATCTTGCCATTGTTATTATTATTATATTACTATTATTATTATTTTATTATCTTTGTTATTTTATTTTAAAATTTCATTTATTATTATTTTATTACCATTTTACTATTATCATATTTACTATTATTATTATTATTTATTTTATTTTCATTATTATTATCATTATTATTGTATATATTGTTACCATAAAAGTATGAAGAGAATAAAAATAAAAAAGGAAAAGAAAAGAAGGATTTTTTTAGGGTTGAAAATTTTATAAAAAGAGGGGGCGCACAGCACACACGGGGGGCAGAGCACAAAGAAAAAAAAAAGAAAATTCTGTTTGGCCTCTCTCTGGTTCACGGCAGCAGCGGCAATTCCAACCGCTGCTCTTCAACTTCTTCATCGTCTTCTTCTTCTTCAACTTCTTCTTCTTCTTGCTCCAACCAGCCACCATCCCTCACGGCCACCTGCTCGTCCATCCTCTCATCCCATGCAGTTCTCCCTCACGCCAGCCACCATACCGGCAACACCAGCGAACAGCCCCTGCTGCCACCGTCCCAACTCCTCGGCCACATCCAACAGCCTGCAACCACAACCGAGCACAGCCACAGCCACCCTTCAGTTCCAGCAGACCTGAGACACCATCAACCAGAACCAACGGCCGAGCACAGCCCCTTCTCCGGCCAGCCCCACCTCTGACCACGCACAGCCTCTGCAAATCCCCCGGCAGCCCCCTCGGTGAGTGTGTTTCATTCAAGCCACACACGCGCACGTGTATATGTGAAGTTTAATTTCTTTATTTATTTATTTATTTTTTATCATACGTTTAATTGATGTTATATATATATATATACTAACTTTAATTTATTTTTTGCAGGATTTTTTTATTTATTTATTTTTCATCTTGTGTAATAATATTTATGCAGGTTCTATATATATTTGATGTCCATTTGTTTATTTGTTAATTAATGAATTTATTTATTTC
The DNA here is from genome assembly GCF_029873635.1 of Malania oleifera. Taxonomy (NCBI): domain Eukaryota; kingdom Viridiplantae; phylum Streptophyta; class Magnoliopsida; order Santalales; family Ximeniaceae; genus Malania; species Malania oleifera. The sequence goes on from NC_080418.1 coordinate 7,723,309, forward strand.
TCTGTTTCTTTTCTTATTTTGACTTGTTTTAATACTTAAAACTTAAGACTTCACTGTATAGGTGTTTATATTAATATGTTATTTATCGTAGTAAGTAAATATTCGCATTTAGGCTTTCTATTATATATATGATAAATTTTTTAAATATTGTGTTCACGATCTTATTTAATCGCGGTGATGTTTGTTTAAATTTTTTTTTTGTTGTTGTGATAATTATTATAAATATTACCCGGTTTGCTCTCATTATTGTTGTCCTATCATGTATATAGTTTATCATTTTAGTTCCTTATTGTTATTATGTATTTATGATATATAGTTTTGTCATTGTTACATATTTGTGGTATATTATATATTATGGTGGGTATATTATCATAGGATTTTTTATCATTGTTATATATATCTAAGGGGTTTGTATATCATGTTGTTGTGTAGATATTATTTAGGGTTTCGGTGTATTTAGGATATTTATCATGTTTATTTTTCATACGATGTTTAGGGATTTTGTTTATTATTTAGGATTGTAATATTTATGCACATCTAGGATTCTTGATTATTTACATTATTTTCATAATACGACCATTTAGGGTTTTGGGTTATTGTTTTTTTTTTTAGGGTTTTGGCTATTTCACGTTATTAGGGTTTTGAGTAGTGTTTTATTTAATTTACTTTATATTGTTATTGCGTATATATTTATGTTCATTATTGTTTATTATTTATTTATTTCTTGTATACGATTGTATTATTATTTTGTTGTGTTCATAACATTGTTGTAGAATTTTTAATGCTATAATATTTATTTGAATAAGTGATATTTATATTTAGCAACTTAGAATTTTAAGTAACATTATACATTTAATTTAGTATTTTAGGTGACCATGTACATTTAGTAATATAGCATTTTAGGTAATATTATATATTATTATTATATTTTTAGTATGTTAATATACAAGGTATTATTTATTATGGTAAGTTTGGCATTTTAGTTAATAATGTATATTTGGTGTTTTGGTGTCATGCCATTACATGGTATGTTTAGTATATATAGTATTATAGTAATTTATTACGTATTATATTATTCGTGGATATTTATTATTATTATCGTGATTATGTGTATTATGGTATGTTTAAGTATTTTTTTTTATAACGTACATGTGGTATTTTAATATTATGATATGCTCATTATCTTAGTCTATATTATATGTTTACATTGTACTATTATTGGTATGTTAGATATTTTAGCTTCTATTATATATGTTGATTAGTACGTATTGTGGTATGCTAATATTCAAGTTTCTTACTATTTTATTTATTTATTTATTATGTTTAAATTATTATATCTATTATCCAAAACCTCCCAAACTAGTATTTTCATACTTAGGAAAACCTATAGAATTTCTAAAATTTGGGAGCGTATTTTATAAAGTATTTTTGATTTTTAATCCCTATGATTTTATTGCGGGGGTATGAGCCTTCGGGCATCACGTACCCTAAGTTCTGAGGGAATATATATATATATATATATATATATTTATTTATTTATTTTCCCTATGTATTTATAAACTCATAAAAAGGAGTAGTTTAAAGACTTCTCAGATTAACTTAGGGATAATTTCAAATTAATTAGGTACCGTTCGTAAGAACGGGCGCGTAGGGGGTGCTCGTACCTTCCCCTCGCGTAACCGAACTTCCGAGCCTAACTCTGGTAATGTAGACCTATTTTACCCCTAACGGGGTAGTTATCACGTGTTCTAACCACACTAAAGGTTAGTGGCGACTAAGACATTCCATGTTTTTCCATGAAAATTAAAATTGATTTTTAATTTCGCCGCCCGGGGCACACGCCCTCCGGGACGTCGCGACAAGTATCACTCTAGTTGGTCTAAAAGATTTCACAATGATTGCTTATATGACTTTGAACTAGTAGTGACATAAATCTTCGATAAGTATAAGCATTTCATTTCATCTACGCAAGCATTCAAATTTACAGGGGGAGCATTTGGAAATTATTGCTTATCTTATTATGCTTACCAATATTTCTTACGCTTGGATGTGCAGTGAACTTTCTATAGCATGCACTCAATTATTATGATTCTATTGAATATGCTAAATGAAAAATATATTGTTGTGCCACAAATTGCTTGAGTTAACCATACGATCTTGTTTTGAAATGCATGGATATAATTAGAATCTGTATGGTTAGTCTTTCTAGTTATAATTCTTTTTAGAATGTACTTAAAGCAAATATTTATAGCAAAACTTGCTTTGGGTCCAAAAGGTGAGAGAGATATACCAAAGTAAATTTCTAATGAGAACTAAAGCGGGAGAGATTTTTTTAAATTGCATAATCCATAATGTGTTTGAGCTTAAGGAAGTAAAATATGGGAGAAATTTTCTGAGGTAAAATAAGTGTGGTTGCCTAGAATTATATTAGATGACATAATTCAGAAGGAGCAACGTCACTTAAGACGTAATCACTTGGTATCAAATCATTCAACTTTTGGTATCGCATTAATCAACATTTGGTATCAACATTTTGTTCACATTTGATATAACATTAGTTCACATTTGATATCACATCAATCAATATTTGGCATCCTCACATAATCCTTGAAACTTATGCATTAGCAAGGGGGATGGTTGATGTAAAAAAAAGGGGAGAAGTAAAGTTTGTTAAAAATATAATAGTTGAACAAGATTAAAACTTTAAGATTTCAAAGGGAAGAAGAACATAAAGGTATGTCCATTCATATCTTATCATTGTACACTTTTTTGTTGATGTCAAAAGGGGGAGAAAAATCGAGAGCAAAAATAATAACACACAAAAATCAGAAGCAAAGAAAAATTGGTAGCAAAAATTGTCAGTTAAGTTATGCAAAGGGTGAGATATACAAAGGGGAAGAAACTGTTATTGATGTCATAGTTGAAACATCATGAGCATATTCATTATGAGGATATTTCATATTTCATTTGGATTCAGGCCAAACACTTTGTGTATGAACATGAGCATATTGTCATTCATTGAATATTTGATACATTAATTAAGGGGGAGTCTTGTTAGGCGTAACCCATTATATATTTTTGCTCGTGAATTAGTCATTATAAAAAAAAGGGGAGATTGTTGACTCTACGAGTTCAATCTTGTTTTGATAATGACAAATCACTTGGTATTTGATCTGTGCGTTGAGTTTGTGAACAAAACCTATATTAAGCATGCACGGAAAGATAACGAGTCATGGAAGCCATAAAGTAAAGCTGATACATTTTGGTAAGCTCCATGGAAATCAAAGAGTACAAGAATCAAGATGCAAGCGGCAAAGTTCAAGAACATCTTGGGAATGGGTATTTAGAACTTATATATTTACATTCTCATATGATTTAATTTGAGACTTAACATAACTTAGAATGATTTTAGGATTCATGCATTTAATGTATATCATTAGGGGACTTTCATGAACTTAGAAACATTCTTAAAACCTTGGAAAGTACCTTTATAAAAGAGTCAAGAAAGAAAGTAAAATAGATTTTTAAATTAAAAAAAAAAAAGAAAGAAAATTAAGAAAAAGTGGACTTCAGTAGCCTGAACTCACCCTCAGTAGCCTGAAGAATTTCTTTAGGAGCCTGAAGATTAAGTTCGGTAGCCTGAAGAATTAATGGGAAAACACAGCAAGAAGGCCAAGATACTTCGGTTGCCTGAAGTGGAACTTCAGTCGCCTGAAGTCACTTTAGGAGCCTGAACTTCAACATTAGTAACCTGAAGTCGCGGGAAAGTTTAAAAATCATATTTTTATTAATAGAACTCGCGAGCTTTTTCTTTGATCCAACAGTTGAGATCAATCCTAAGGGTAAGACACTATAAATGCTAAATAACTAAACCCTAGAACCAAGCTAAGACACACAAGAAGAGAAGAATACATATTATTGAAAGAATATTGAGAAACTTGCTCTCATTGCTATACGATTGCCTACACTTCAACTTCTAATCATCGAGCTTGGGCAAATCAACTCAGAATCTCGAAGGGAACTTGTTTACTCATCTAGTTTTTCATTCTAGTATTGAGGTTTGATCATTCAAGTTATTATTTTCAAGAACTTCTCATCTCATTACTTGTTATTGAATATCATTAGAGAAATTGATCTTGAATGTGTATATACATATAAATATTTTTTTTACAAGATCATTACTTGAGAAAGGTTTTAGCTATTGGTTGAATAGTGTTTGATTCAAGAGTAAATCTATTTTTCAAAGAAATTCTCATTCCAAATCTATTGTTGAAATAAGCCGGGTGATTGATAGTGAGTATATTTTCACATAGATTATTTGGATAATCTCACTACTTGATTAAGTTTTTTTTTTTTTTAATTTTTTATTGGTTAAAAAGATTTGATTCTAGTGTGTGGTTGTTAAAAGATCTATATTTTAGATATATTAACGCTTGATTAAATATCCTTGGTTTTTATAAATATACATTTTATTGAGTGATATTTTTTTGAACAACAATATATTCAGTTTGTGAGTATTGAACATTATTATCTATATATATACATACTTGCATATAACAAAGATTGTGTTGAGATTGAATATTTGAAAGGAACATTTTTTATTGTAATTGATATAATTTTCAAAGCTATTTGATAAGTTCATAAAAAGACGTATTTGTGCATTTTTACCAAGTGAACTAGAACCCTAAAATTCTCCAAAGTGCTTAAATATATCTTTATTTAGGAGATTTCATAAAAAAGAGTATTGTGTGTTGAGGCATAATCATTCATAAAACAATTGTATCGTTTCCATACATTCTGAGCTTCAAGTTGTATCATATGATTATGTACTAGGACTTTGAATTGTACTCACTAGCTTTGTTAGAAGTAACATTAAGTATTTTTCAGATTAAATTGTATTTAATGTTCGGTTTGTGAATTGGGGTTGAGGAGAGAGTTGTATCGCTTGTAAGCAACGGATTAGGAGGGAGTTGTACCTCTTGTAAGCAGTAGATTATAAAGGAAGCTCTGTCCCAATTTAAGGAGTAGAGATTATAGTTGAATCCTTGAGTGGGTTGCTCAAGGTGAGGACGTACGCTGGGTTGGCTGAACCTCGTAAAATTGTGGTTGCATTCTCTCTTCCCTTATCCTTTTTATTTTTTGCATCGTATTTCAATTTCCAGCTTGCTTGTGTCTGTTGAATAACTTTACATGCACTTAATTGGATAAAAATGAATTCATTGATTTAGTAATTCAAATCAACATCAAATTCCAACCATTAATTAGTTAAACATAGAAATAGGAATTGATTGGTAAATAAGTTTCAAAGATTTTTTTTAAAATACCCAATTCACCCCCCCTCTTGGGATTACACCTAAATCAACATAGTTGTCATAACTGCCGTTACTAATAATTATTAGTGACGAATTTTAAAAGCGTTACTAATAATAGAGAATTAGTGACGGATTATCACGGTCACTAAAACCCTAATACCGTCACTATAAATTATACATCGGTTCAGCTTAAATTCGTCACTAATAGTAGACTAATAGTGACGAATTTGGAAACCGTCACTAAAAGTTGAGTATTAGTGAAAGTTTTAAAACCGCACTAATAATAGAGTATTAGTTACGAATATAGATTCGTCACTAATAATAGAGTATTAGTAATGAGTTTAAAATCTTCACTAATACTTTGTTTTTAGTGATGGTTTTAAAATTCGTCACTAATACTCTACTAGTAGTGACGATTTTTAAATTTGTCACTAATACTGTACTATTAGTGAAGGTTTTGAAACATTCACTAATACTCTACTAGTAGCGATGGTTTTTAAATTCGTTACTAATACTGTACTATTAGTGAAAGTTTTTGAAACCTTCACTAATACTCTACTAGTAGTGACAGTACTTAAATTCGTCACTACTAGTCTACTATTAATTTTTTTTAAATAATTAATTCTCATAAAAATCTGTAATTACATTTTCCTATACATAACATTAAACCACAATTACTAAAAAATTCATATATCATTCAAATTTATAAATAATCCAAATTCATTTTCAAATACATTATACAAATTTAAATTCAAATATAGAAATTTCATCTGTTCGGAAAAAAAATACAAAAAAAAAACTCAGAAGTTGCATCCGATTGTAGCATGATGTCGTGTTGATGTCATCAAGAAAATTCCTGTGACACACGACAACACTCTAATTATATAGTTTCAAATCGAAGGAGTTAACTAAAAAATGAAACAATCAAAAGAACTTACAAAAGCTTTAAATGTAGGGCGATGAGTGGCCATCTCATACATATGTTGCTTGGAAAATAAAAAACAAATTAAACTAAAAACTCAAATAATTGTTACTATCATAGATACGCCACAGAAAACACATACCAAGTGACCAAATATTAGATTTGAAGCCATATGGAATAACTGCAAGCAGTCTAGGACACATGCATGTGTCGACTAGCATGCAATATAATAAGTTCTTAAACATCAGTTCATTAGAGATGAATTTCAAAAATAAAACAATAAAACAATATGTTAGAATAAGAGTATATAGCAAGTATTTCATTATAAGCATGCAACATTCTATAAAGGAATTTCACTCATCATTTCAAAAACATTTTTAGTAAAATTATTTTTGATTTCATTTTTGAAAAAGGTTTAACAAAATTTTGGCTGCATACCGACTGTAATTGGAACAATTTCCCAAAAAATTTGACCTGAAAACGAGTTTACACATATATAGAAGGGCATGCGAGAATCCTAAATTCACTATCATCATGCAATACACAAATCTACATCAACCATGCAGATGACATTTATACTACCAATATCAACTCAATTCAGTATATTCACAAGATATTCAATGAACACACAATAGTTGTGACTAGCATGCAATATAATAAGTTCTTAAGCATCAGTTCATTGGACATGAAGCTCAAAAATGAAACAATATGTTAGAATAAGAAATATATAGCAAGTATTTCATTTCAAGCATGTAACATTCTATAAAGAAATTTCACTCATCATTTCAAAAACATTTTTAGTAAAATCATTTCTGATTTCATTTTTGAAAAAGGTTTAACAAAATTTCGATAGCATGTCGATTGAAATTGGAACAATTTCCCCAAAAAAAATTTACCTGAAAAGGAGTTTATACATATATAGAAGGACATGCGAGAATCCTAAATGCACTACCAGCATGCAGTACACAAATTTGCATCAATCATGCAGATGACATTTATACTACCAGTATCAACTCAATTCATTATATTCACAAGATATTCAATGAACACGCAATAGTTGTGACTAGCATGCAATATAATAAGTTCTTAAACATCAGTTCATTAGAGATGAAGTTCAAAAATAAAACAATAAAACAATATGTTAGAATAAGCGGTATATAGAAAGTATTTCATTTCAAGCATGCAACATTCTATAAAGGAATTTCACTCATCCTTTCAAAAACATTTTTGACAAAATTATTTCTGATTTCATTTTTTAGAAAGGTTTAACAAAATTTCGGAAACATACCGGCTATAATTGGAACAATTTCCCAAAAAAAAATTGACCTGAAAAGGAGTTTATATATATAAAAGGACATGCGAGAATCCTAGATTCACTACCAGCATGCAATACACAAATCTGCATCAGCCATGTAGATGACATTTATACTACCAGTATCAACTCAATCCAGTGTATTCACAAGATATTTAATGAACATGCAATAGTTGTGACTAACATGCAATATAATAAGTTCTTAAGCATTAGTTTATGGGAGATGAAGCTCAAAAAAATAAAACAATATGTTAGAATAAGAAACATATAGCAAGTATTTCATTTCAAGTATGCAACATTCTATAAAGGAATTTCATTCATCCTTTCAAAAACATTTTTAGTAAAATCATTTCTGATTTCATTTTTTAGAAATGTTTAACAAAATTTCGGCAGCATACCGATTGTAATTGGAACAATTTCCCAAACAAATTTGACCTAAAAAGGAGTTTTTTAAATAATAGTAATGACGATTTTTTAATCGTCACTAATATATGTCTTTTAGTGACAGACCTCATTCGTCACTAATACCGCAAAAATCGTCACTAGTATTTTCCCGAAATAATTTATGCGCGAAAAATGTTTTCCCGCGATGTTTTCTAATTTTTAGTGACGAAACTATTAGTGATAGATTTGAATTCGTTGCTAATAGTGTCGTCTTAGTGATGGTTACTGAAATCGTCACTAATACTGTAATGCCCCAACCTGGGTCTGCGAGAAAGCACTACCTTTCTCCTCCTCTACTTGGACCAGACAATAGGGGGTGGACCTTATCGGACTAATGACTGGCCCCACAAACCAACATGTGTCTTTTTCAGTGTGTTTTGTCCTCACTCACACACTTCCTGAGAAAACTTCCCAGAAGGTCACCCATCCCAAGATTATTTCAAGCCAAGCACGCTTAATCGTGGAGTTCTTATAGGAAGACTCCCAAAAATAAAGGTGCACCTTGTTGATATGAGTAGTAACATCAAATCCTTTTCAAGCCTCTCTTCCATGGGGTATCACATTCTCCCCCACTTACAGAATGCAACGTTCTCATTGCAAACCCACATTTCTAAGCCCAGGCAAAGTGAATCTCATAATAATTCCGACTGGGTAATTGCTCTGATACCATTTTGTAACGCCCCAACCTGAGTCTGCTAGGGAGCACTACCTCTCTCCTCCTCCACCTAGACTAGACAACAAGGGGGTGGGCTTTATCGGACTAATGATTGGCCCAACAAACCAACATGTGTCTAGGGGTGAGCATAAATCAGTGAAAATCGAATTAACCGGATTAACCGGCCAAAATTGGCCTTTTTGGTTTGGGTAAAAAATCCGGTTCGGTCAGTTCGGTTAAAAATCTACAAATTTTCGGTTAATCGATTTCGGTTCGGTTAACGGTTAAAAAAATATCGGTTAACCGATTAACCAAATTACTAATACTTTATATTTTTAATATAATTTATAATAGGGCAGTCAGGGCCGTCGGGCTCGGGCGACTCAGGCTTGGCCGCTTGGGGCTTGGGGCCTAGGCCTGGGAGGAAAAAAAGGCATCGTGCCTTCGTTCACTTCACACTTCACACAAGCACACTCACGGTCCAGTGTCCACAGGCTCACAGTGGCAGTGGGGAATGGGGATTGGGGATTAGAGTTAGGGACTTAGGGTTTCTCACTTCCTCAGTTTCTCTGCACTCTGCCGAGTGCCGATCTGCCCCGCACGGCGCACGCCCGCAGGCCACAGCTCTCCTACCTCTCCATCGGAATCATCAACTCATCGAACCACCTCTCGGAGAGTCGGAGTCGGCAAATCCCCTCTGGCCTCTTCGTCGTCTTCGAGTCTTCGGCAGCTCAACTCTCTAGAGTCCAGCCTCTCGTCTCGATCCTCAGCGTCTCAGACTCTCAGCCACCACTCACCAGCTTGCCGTGCAAACTCGGACAGCCGGACCCCAGTAAGTCTTCCTCTTCTCCTCCTCCTCAGTTCCTCCTCCTCCTCCTCCTCTTCCTCCTCTACTTCTTCTTCTTCTTCTTCTTCTTCTTCTTCTTCCACTTTTGTTATTATATTTATGTGCGTTTTTTGGGTTTGCATTTATCGAAATTTTTGCTACTTCATTTTTAATTTCTGGTAGAAATTATTAGAAGGTTAAAAATGGAAAATATGATTTGTCTTTGAAGTTGATTTTGCATTTAGGATGAGTATTTCTATTTCAGTACGACCTTCAGATTATTCAACAAATTTGGTTTTTTGTGTATTAAGGAATTCAGCTTCAAAATATTTAATGGATGCTCCCAAACACCACCTTAGAGCCATGAAAATTAAGTGAAATCTGGAGAAAATTTCTTCTAGTTCTTGGTTAGTTTTATTGGAATGCATTATTTAGTGCTTGAAAATTTTAAATCTTGAAAGTTCAATGAGAACATATTCCATTGAAACATTAGCAAGTGTCTGCTTCCATTTTATTTTGTGGAAAAATGTTGTATTGTAATTTTATTTTCTTTTAGCCAGATATAAGTGATGCAAATTTATTCATTAAAATGCTATTCACAACAAATGTATCGATTAAATTTCAATGGGATGATCAACGCGTGCTCATCGCATGCATTTTTAATAATTGAAACCCAGAACCACATTTTTTGAGCTTTCTAGTTTCTGCATATGATTGTCACTTGCTAAGTTATGAATATGAATGCAATAGGTAAGCATATTGTTTTATGTAAAAGCTTTTAAGGTAAGAATGCTTTATGTTGTGATCAGAGTATTTTTATAAAAAATTTGGATTAGTACTCTTCTATGATGGACTTTACCCTTCTTTTTTATTTTTTTCAGATATTAAAGGGAAAATAAGCAATGACTTGCCTATAGAGGTGGAGGTGCCAAACTTGGAGGATGCAATAATGACGCAAGCTAATTCCCAACATCAGCCTTCAAATCCCAGTATGACAAGTGAGAGTGCTACTAATCCTCCTACTCAATCTAATAAAAAAGTTAGGAAGAGAATGAGACCAAGATCTGAAGTGTGGGATCACTTCACTAAATTTGTGACGGAGTCTGGTGAAATTAAGGGTAAGTGTCATTATTGTCATATTGATTACTGTGCTGATCCTAAAAAGAATGGTACGGGCACACTTAGATATCATATGGTTAGATGTGCTCAAAATTCACATGTTGAAGAAACAAAACAGACACAATTAAATTATCAACCAGCCTTAAAAAATGCAGAGGGCTCAGAGGCAACTCTTACAAATTGGAAATTTGACCGAGAGGCAATTCGAAAGGCATTATCTTACATGCTTACTGTTGATGAATTGCCTTTTAATTTTGTAGAGAATATGGGATTCAAACATCTTATGAAAGTTGCATGCCCTCGTTTTCGAATTCCATCAAGATGGAAAATTTCTAGGGATTGTTATGACCTTTACATGGAAGAGAGGTTAAAGTTGAAAAAGTTTTTGAAAACCTCCTCTCAAAGGGTTAGTTTCACAACTGATACATGGACTTCTTTGCAAAAGGTCAATTATATGTGTTTGACTGCACACTTTATAGATAATGATTGGAAATTGAATAAAAAGAACCTTAACTTTTGTCCAATTTATAGTCATAAAGGTGAAGAGATAGGTATGGCCATTGAGACGTGTTTGCTTGACTGGGGAGTTGCTAATGTGTTTACAATGACTGTAGATAATGCAAGTTCAAATGACGTTGCAATTGCCTACATAAAAAAAAAAGTTTCAAATTGGAGAAAAGACATTTATGGAGGCAAATTCTTGCACATGAGGTGCATTGCACATATAATTAATCTAGTTGTGCAAGATGGTTTGAAAGAAATGGGGGATTCAGTTGCTCGTGTTAGAGACGCAGTCAGATATGTTAGGCATTCACCTGCGAGGTTGAAAAATTGCAAGCGTTGCGCAGAAGTGGAAAAAGTAAAATGCAAAAAGATGTTATGCCTAGATGTTAGCACTTGATGGAATTCTACTTATTTGATGCTAGACATAGCTCAAAGATATGAAATGGCTTTTGAAAGGTTTAGGGATGAAGATCCTTCATTTAGAATTGAGCTTGAGACTAGGGATGGCATACCAAGTAGTTTTGATTGGGAACAAGTTAGAAAATTCGTGATGTTTTTGGAACACTTCTACGAACTCACTATACGAGTTTCAGGTTCTTTGTATGTTACAAGTAATACCTTTTCTGATGAAATTAGTGGGATTGATTCTCTTCTAAAAGAGTGGGAAAATAGTGATGACCTGGAGTTGAGTTTAATGAGCATGAAAATGAAGGATAAATACAACAAGTACTGGGGAAACATTGACAAAATGAATATGTTGATTTTTGTTGCATCTGTTCTTGACCCTAGAAGTAAGTTGGGATTTGTACAATATGCTCTTTCTACTATGTATAAAGGTGACAAAGGTTTATTGGTCGGAAAAAAGGTTCAGGATACAACAATGGAATTATTTGCTGAGTATAAAAAATTGTCACAATCTAAAAATGAAGAATCAAGCAGAAGTGAAACTTCAAGCTTGACTTGCTCCATTGGTCAAGGTGAAGGAGCAGAACGAAAGTTCAAAGTTTTGTATCAAAAGTACAAGACTCAAATTGGAGGTGGAGATAATAAATCAGAGTTGGATAGGTATTTGGGGGAGGATTGTGAAAAGGACGTGGAGGGTTTTGATATTTTGGAGTGGTGGAGGTTAAATAGTCAAAGGTTTCCTATCCTTTCATATATGGTTCGTGATGTTTTAGCAGTACCCATCTCTACAGTTGCTTCAGAGTCTGCTTTTAGCACAGGGGGACGTGTTCTCGATGCCTTTAGGAGTTCTTTGACTCCTAAAATTGTTCAAGCTCTTATCTGTACACAAGATTGGATGCGGGGTTCACATACTCCAATTAAGGTTGAAGAAGACATAGATGACCTTGAAAATCTAGAAAAAGGTAATATTATATTTATATATTGTCAAAAATTTTCATTTGTTCATTGAATGATTAATTATTACAACTTACGAGTGCTTCTATACAATTTTTTAGAATTGTCAAAGGTTGCATCGGAGTCCATAATTGGTGAATAAGACAAAAAAAGAAAGACAAAGGGTTAGTTTCATACTTTCATATTGAGATTATGCTTTAGTGTTTTGTCATATAAATTCCATGCTATCAATTATCATTATTTTGGTTTGTTGCAGACTTACAGGTGAAATAAGCAGAGAAATTGTGCTTTGTATTTTGCAATGTAAGAAGCTGAAAAGTGGGAGTTTCTAATACAAGAAACCATGAAATTGTAGCTGTCACTTGTCAGCTGATGTATGAAGCATTGAAGTCCTAGTTTTTAATTTTAATTTTTTAGAAACAATTTATATTTTATGTTTGTTCTTTATTTTTATTTTGCACAAACTATTTACATTGGTCTGTAATATAATATTATGAACTTTGTACTCTTGAACTCAAATCCAAGTAGACACTGCAGACCTTTAAATTTCATGTTTGGTCTGTGATTATATTTTTTTAGGAAGATTTTCTAGATTGTTTTGGTATGCAGATGATTTTATTTTTACATTTATTAGATTTTATGTAAACAGGGTTCTATACTTCTATTTTTACATTGATTATATTTTATCTAAACAGGGATAAGACACTTAGCTGACTAGTTGTGAGCCTCTGATGGTGTCATTATAGATTTTTTTTTCTTCAAAATTAAGAGTTTCTTAATTCAGCTGACGGTGGGTAACCCTACCCCCAATTCACTCCACCCCACTTCTTTTTCTTTTTTTTTTTTCTATTGAATTTTGGGATTGTCTTGCTTAATTTGCCTTTAGTAGAAACTAAACTTGTGCAAAATACAGATTATTTGTTTCCATTATTCATATCACTATTTCACCAGCTCCGTGAAGAGCGTATTTTTACTTTCCCAGGTCCTTTGAAGCTTCATCTGGCCATACCTGGTTATCACCTTTAGTCATTTAAAAGAGGTAGAGATGCAGGAGCTGCAAAAGAAGAGATTTTACCAGTAAGCCAAACAACCATTATGGTACAAAGAGGAATTTGCACAAATGGTGAAAAATCCAAGTTTCAATACATGGGCAGAGGATAAAAGCCAGTATCAATAATAATAGTAGTAGTAGAAGTAGTAGTAGTAGTAAGTGCCAGAGATGTCTTGAAGGAGTGAAGAGGTTATGTGCCAGGGCTTCCACTAGGAGCGTGAAATTTGGCATCATACCCCACTAGTCAAACAGTTAATAATTTTTATTAAAAGAAAAGTGCATAAGATTGTCTTGATCTGGTCAAATGGACAATCCTAGGAGCGGTCCACAATAAAGCTCTGCTAACATGCAAGTTTTACAGACCAGGAATTAGATCATCTTCCAAAAAGTGACATTATATTCTATACCCTTTTCTCTCTTCAATCAATTGGTGGATATAGTTTTCAGAGTATCTTTTGAACTCTATATAATCCAGCCAAAAAATTGCCAGCCTCTTGAAAGAAATTTCTAAGGCTTCATTTGCAACTGTCAGTCTCTTGAAATATATATATATATAAATCCTTTTCCGCAAATTTTTGCGATCATGGACCATTTCTTTTGATAGATTCAAGGATATTAAATCCTTAATCACTATCTCCTCCCAAATTATACTCGTCATTATTATTATTATTATATTTTGTCGTCGTTTTTCTTGTTTTGGGTTCTTTGTTCTATGGTAAAATATCATTTTTATTAATAAAATTAATAAATAAGGTATTTAATTATGCTGGATTTGGTTTTTTAATTTTTTTGTATAATAATCAATTTTAAATAAAATCGGTTAAAATCGGTTGACCAAATTACCCGTTCGGGTAATTCGGTCGGGTCCGGTTCGGTTTCCACGACCAATTCGGTCGGTTTGGTTAATGCTTTTATTTAACCGAATTTTTCGGTTAATTCGGTGAATTACCCGAATTTGGCCGAACCGACCTTTTGCTCACCCCTACATGTGTTCTTTTCAATGTGTTTTGTCCTCACACACTTCCTAAGAAAACTTTCCAGAAGGTCACCCTTCCCAAGATTACTTCAAGTCAAGCACGCTTAACCGTGGAATTTTTATGAGAAGGCTCCCAAAAAAGAAATGTGCACCTTGTTGATATGGGTAGTAACATCAAATCCTTTTCAAGCCTTTCTCCTGAAGCATCACATTGTAACCACGGTATTCCTCCGCTATATGTGAGGCTATGCAATAAACTTGGGCCAGAGCCGCTATGTTGGTGGCTGCCAACTCTTCTATAGAACTAAGTAATAAAGAGAGGTTATACTTATAAATAGTTAATAAATTTCGACGACGGAATTTTTATAAGGAGGGGAAATTGTAGAGACTCGAACCCATAAAATAGGAAAAAGGAGTAAAAAGGTAATTTTAGCAGGCTTTGTCGACAAAGCCAAGGTTTTTGTCGACGAAGGCCCTTCTGCGCTTCGTCACCGAAATTCAGAGCCTCGGCGACGAAGAGATCCCGATCGACAGGAAAAATATCGGACAAGGGTTCGTCGATGAAGGAATAGGTTCTTTGACGAAGAGCCTTCTTTGGCTCGTCGATGAAGGCACCATTCGTTAACGAGTTTGGCATAGTCAAGAGGTCTATAAATATTGTTGGAAGTCCCAACCCGGAGTATATAGTCTAAAGGGGGGGTGAATAGACTCTTTTCGTGGAATACGTATTTTTCTACAAAATAAAAACTCTTGGTAAGATACAAGAAATTATATTGTAATATAAATATAAATCATGCACAAGATATAAAATAAAGAGTGTAAGAGAGAGAAAGAACAACACCGGTATTTTACGTGGTTCGACACCAAGCCTATGTCCATGCCTTAGCACCAAGCCAAGGATTCCACAATCCACTAAAGATACTCATTCACCGGCGGAGAAGCCTTACAACTCGAGAACAAATCCCTACACTCGGGAACAAACTCCTACCGCACTCACCAAGAGCTTTCGCTTCGGTTCACAAAGAACCTTACAACAATGGTTCACAAAGAACCTTACAAGAGATTGGAAATACAATATAATGCTCCTTAAATGAGCCAATATGAAACACAACCAAATCCTCACTCTATTCTCTCAAGGAATGAATCTTACAAGATAAGTGAGCAAGAGAGGCTTGAGCACTTGTGAAGAATAACTAAAATGTAAAGTGCAAAGTGCTTAGGTTTTGGATAAAATGATATTTTTCACAAATATGATCAACAATGCTCAAAACCATGTTAATACAAGTCTAATAGCTTGTATTTATAGCCCAAGAGCCAAAGGAGCCATTAACTAGCCGTTGGGGGGAAGAAAAACTATTTTATTTGGTAAACTAACCATTTTCCACCCGTTGGAGTGGTTCTGCCCATTGAATTCGTCGACTAGGCCCTACACTCGTTGACTAACCATACACTACACTCGTTGACGAATCCCTTGTGTTCGTCGACGAGGTCTCTGCATCAGAAAAAGTGATTAACATGAAAGTTGTGGCATTTTGTCTTAGCTTTCCAGAGACACTAAGATCGTCCCATTTGGACTTTTCTAGCAAAAAGTTATGCCCAAAATACCGAAAGGTAATCAGGACTCAAGGCTACACTATGGTAGTGACGATTGCTTTGTTTTTCCTGGTCAAAAAGTGTTTTAATGACTTAAAACATTCTTGGACAAAAGTATATGAAATATATTGAGTCTAATGAAGATTAAAACTTACCCGAGTGAGTTTCCTCATAAATATAAGATATCTTGTTTTATGAAAAACATATTTGAAAACTTGTTTCGATATCTTATATGCTTAGTATGTCCTTTGTTGAAAATATGTTTGACTTTTAGGACTTTAGGACGTGGAGCTAGTTTTGTAAAATCGGGACCAAGTTTTGAAAATATTTATAACTCATATATTACTTAACATTTGTCCCATTTTGAAAACTTAATTGAGTATAGGATTATTTTTACAAACTCTTTGTTTTTACTTTGAAAACTATGAATTGTGAGTTTGTTACTTTTGTGCACATCTTATATGCTCATGTGTCCTAGTATGCTTATGCAATGGCTCAACTCTTACTCAAAAATCATGCAAGACACACACCGCAAGAGTTATAATACGCACTCACTCACACAACCCTTATTACAATTAATTTATACACAATAAAAACTCTAGGATGTGCTTTGGTGCTTCTGAGTCAGTATACTTCTGATCTTTTCTATTTGATGTCTACTAGGTCCAATCTTTGCTTCTGATTTGGTACCTCTGTGTATCTGACACTTTGTACCTATACTAGATAAGATCTGCAATGATGGAAAATACTAGAAACAACAAATAGGTTAATATCATCAAAACATATAAACCAAGATAGTGTAGCTGACAGGGCTAACAAATATCATTTTTAATTGCTTAAGGGTGAAGAAACTCTCTCTCTCTCTCTCTCTCTCTCTCTCTCTTTTCGATCCTTCATTGTTCGTCACCCGAATCCACGATCCGACATTATTACGTGGATTAGGGGGAAAACCTCTATGATTATAGTAGATTGAATCTTCGTTTTGAGGACTTCTGGGTTTTATCTTGAAATCAATGTAAGTTTCTAAGTTCGTTTTTGATTTGGTAGATCTGTAGTAAATAGGATTGTATTAAAGTATTGTGCTTCGGTTTTTAGGTTTTGAGAATTCGATTTGTTGTTTTGGAGCCATATAGTTCGTATTTCAGTATTCGAAGAATAGGCAAGGGGATTTGTTTACATTAGTCTTTTTAGAAAACTAAACTGTTAAAAAGTTAGCTTATGTTTATATGTACGTATTGACTGCTTATTTACGAAATTTCACTGGGTAAAAATGCCGGTTTTACGATTTTATAGTTTTGGTAAAAATGAGAGTTTTGGTGTAAGATCTCCAAACTTTTTAAAACTTCTTTATTTATATTAATCTTAATGTAGGAGATGCTTGAACCTCTTATTTTCCATTTAAATGATATTTTTCGAGTTATATGCTATATAGTGGATTTTTGACCCAACGAGTGTGACATGATATGAAATGGAATATGTGAATCTGTTTAAATACGTATATGAACTATGGGAACTGGAGTTCCATTTTGCTATTTGAAAATGTGAAAAACAGGTGTCGGTTATATACCGAGCTTTGTATGTGAAAAGGGTTAAACTGAGAATGTGTGCGCCGGTTTATACCATAGTACAAATGAATGAGTTCGTGAAAATACTGGAACTGTACAGGTGATTTGTGAATCTGAAACAAGTTAATTTATTTTACCATAAATTGTATATATGATATTTGAAAGCACAGCTTGTTACTATCAGAGCCTTTAAAAGCCCACCATTATATTAGAGCCTTAAAAAGCTCACCGTTATATGAGAGCCCTAAAAAGCTCACTGTTATAAGAGAGCTTAAAAAGTTCAACGTTATATGAAGCCTTAAAAAACTTAAGCGCAGTTCCGTTGCTTTATACTAGATACAGTGCAACCACACATCTGATTTTCAGTGTGGGTATTGAGATAGTTGGCTGGATTTGGATTGTGCCACTGGTAGATTAATAGACCAAGTGGTTCCAATCGGACTATAGTAAATCGCACAACCCTAGCCAAGGGGTAGTGTTGCCATGTGTTATTATTGTTTCTAGGCTGGACAGTGTTCTAAATATGCATATAAATGATTTAAAAACTTAAATAGGCAAAGTCACAAACTTGAGTACCGGGCAGAGCGATTGTACAATGTATGGGTATGTACCCTACCCTAACCTCGGGAACTCTCGCTTGCAACGTTGCCTAATTATCTATTGCAGGAAATATATATATCTATATATCTTCTATATTATAGTATTGAGAATATGCTATATATGTAACTGTTTTCTACTGGTTTGAATACATATTGTCACACGTTGATGTAATATCTTCCACCTTACTGAGAAGTGTCTCACCCCAATATACAACCTTTCTTTCAAGTCTCGCAAGACATCGGTACTAGTCAATTATAGGACTTGGAGGGTCATATTGTGTTTAGCTTACATAAGTGTTATGTATATGTAATAGGCTTAGTTCAAAATATCTTTTAGAGATTGTAAGAACATGTTATGTTTTAAGTACGATCGTATGTAATTGAGGATACAATTAGAAACTCTGGTTTTTGTCTATTAGATTCCATATGAATGTTTATGTTTTCCGCTGTGCATGAGTTTAGATTTCAGTATGAAACACCCGTGTGTCCCTATTAAGGGTGGGTTGTATATGTATATTTATCAGAGACAGACGTATTATATAGGTGTAGTAGCACTCTAGGGCCATATAACCGACTAGGGCGTTACAAATATCCACTTTAAGTGACGAAATTGAATCCGTCACTAATAGTTTCGTCACTAAAAACTAGTTTTTTTCTGTAGTGTTGCTACAAATAAATTTATATCATATATATTTCCATAATATTTTTTAAAGTTTTACATATTGCATACATATTATATTATTCTTATGAATTTATCAATATTTGTCAATTATGTTGAACAAATAATATAAAATAATGTGTTAAAAAATGATATTATTGTCAAAATTAATTATCGAAATACATATATATGACAATTAATCTCACTAAAAACACACAAAAAGTTATACCTAAATATTATTTGTATTAGGATACATCTTCTTCTCCCTCTTTCCTTTTTTGTTTTCTTTTCATTCATTTTTTTTATTTTTTTTTATTTTTATACATTACTAGACCTCCAATAGAAAAAAGGAGTCCTACTGCTGACCTCCCTTCTGGAATCATTTCCGACAATTGCTGGTAAAAATTTTTCCCTTTGGTTAAACAAATTTGATAACTTCTTAAAATAATTCCTTCCTGTTGCTAAAATTGTTGGCTAATCAAGGAAGCTAAACTAATATATTTTTTAAGTGATTTAATTAGCGATTAATCGTACAAAAAATATACAAAAAAGTTATACTTAAATATTGTTTATATTCTATATGTTTCAACCTAATGTTTAGTTCCATACTAAAATGATATGTTATTGAAATTTTTTATTTTCCAAGTTTTTTGCCGATCGAGGAAATTAGGTTGATTTGTTTTTGTCGTGATTTAATTAATAATTAATCTCACTAAAAATACATAAGAAACTTATACTTAAATATTTTTATTCCTATTCACCTTTATTAATAGTAAGATTGTATTTACGTTCCAGCTCCAAGTTATAATTATATATTATTGCAATTTTTTATTATTATTGTTGGTCCTAATATTTAGATTTATTTTTTTAACTTATTTCATATGCATTGTCTTCCTAGTTAAATCATTAATATTACAATTTGTGATCATCAAGTTGGAAGTGCGTCTCTCTTTCTCTCTCTTAATGAATTCTCATATAGATTCTCAACCATAAATAAAACTATGTTTGCAATTATATTAAATTTAACATCCAAGGAATTAGTAAAGCTATTTGAAATGAAAATATAAAAAATTAGACATACTACTTAGAATAATAGATTATAAATTAATAATATTGAATTCTTTTATTTGGCTTTATAAATAAAATATATTTATTTGCTCTTCTATTTTGTTTATTGTATAGAATAATATTTAAGAAAGAATGTATAACATAGAGACAATAACAATATTTTTTTATTAGATTTGTAATTCACATATATGTATATATAACCACAATTGATTAAGGGTAAAATGAGTCAATTAAAAAGTCTATAAATTCAATTATTAGTCAATATAATTAGATATTTTGCAACACATCCTGAGAATTATGAGGAGAT